>NC_072740.1:26475777-26605830 GCF_026930045.1 Uloborus diversus | reverse complement strand
ATTCAAGACAACTGATAAGAAGCCCCCCCCCCCCCGCGCTTTTTTGTATTACATTAAAATTAATTTGATTGGTCAACTACTATCATCCAAAGATTATTTTTTCACTTTTTAGTTCATTTTGCTACGAAAGCGTGTTTTTTTAGTTTTTTAAACTATTATTTTTTTCTCAATCCATTTGCACGGGTGGTGAGATTTTTTGCGCATAAATTTGCAGTTTTCCCCTTGGAATTTTTTAGGCATTTTATTGTGGTATATTCCAATAAAAGGACACTTATATGTATCATAAACGAAGCATCAACGTTCTAAAACAATTTGTGTAGTATACAAATATTGACTTGTACGTGTTACGTCCGAAACAACGTAAAAATCATTGTTTTTCAAATACAATAAAAATACAATATTTCATAAAATGAGTACAATATCATTTGCTCAATGTGTTTTTGAAAACTTCGCAACTAGTCAAGTTTGTTGACCCCTTAAGTTTTTTTTTTTTTATAGTTTTTTGAATTAATCTCCGTAAGTTTTTTTTTTTTTTAACATGTAGTATATCGTTTTGGTTGTGTTAAGTAAATTATCACTTTTCAGTGCTGGCTCTACAATCTCTCCTAGTCAATCGTTGTATATCTTTTGAAGGCGCCTTGTCTAATTTTTTTTTTTTTTTTGAGTTTTTATAAGGAGTTTCAACGAGAAAAACACAAATGAGGGTGCCCTTAAAAAGTTGCTGCCTGAGGCAAGAGGGCGTCAGTTTGTACCCCCGAATTCCTACAGTCGCTTTCAAGGCTAAATATTTCAACAAAATATTTGAGAGTTTAAATATTCAAAAAGAAAATGAAAAAGGAACACAATCATATCATAAAATACATTGAATTAAAAACCAATACAATAAAACATTTCAGTTAATACAGCTCCTGTCGCCATGAATTATTTGCAGAGCAGAACCAGTAAATATTCTTAGCGAATTAGTGGCGAAATGAAGGGAGGGGGGGGGGGAGAATAACTTTAGTAGTTAAATAAAAATCCTGGGCGCGAGGGGGGGAGGGCAAGAGGTAGGAGGGCCGCACGTTCTGAAATAATACTATGTTAAAATTTATTATTATTATTATTTAATTTAACTTCTGCACACTTTTCTATTCTATAAGCGGGGGGGGGGCGGGGGGGGGGGGGCTAAGTCTGTGTACGCTATCGATTGAGAATTAAAAAATGCTCTTGATAGTAAATGTGAGGATGAAAACAAAAATGAATAACTCTGAAACATTAATTTTGGTAACAAGACCAACAAATCTCTAAAATGACGAAACTTTAACACAGAACATGAAGTGTGACGCAAAAATTAAAAATCAACATAAATACTTAATGGTAAAAGAAAATGAGTTAAAAATAATTGTAAAGATGTATATATGCACTAATGCATTGCTCAAAGGGTCCCCCCCCTGAGCAAAGGCGCAACGCTCTAAAAATCACTAATCCCCCCAAAGCAGGAGCCTCCCCCCGAAAAAAAGAAAAAATACCCCTAGTACCCCTCTTCCTAAAATTTCAATGGCGCAGCCCCTGTGCCATGACCCCCCCCTCTCCCCCCAGGTTGGAACCCCTGATTGTTAAAAAATATTAGTTTTGATAATTAAAACCGAAAATATGAATAAATACGCGGAAATTCGCCAAAAAATATACATAAATATGCGAAAATTCAATCAGCCCAAATTTCCACAGCCCGGCAAATTGCAAAATTTATCCCCCCCCCCCCCCGGTCTTTAAAAAGGGAGAACTACCTATCTGGCAACATGTGACTATATTTTCCCGCCAAAAAATCTGAATAGTTCATTTGAACTAGTTTATTGAACTAGTTCACAAGTTGAGATGAACTAAACGAACTAGTTCCTCGAAAGGAACTAAAACTTCCATCCCTACCTGCCTGCCGTGGCGTGTTTGGCACTTGGCGAAATAAGTTATCGCCATGCAGTCTGAAGGAAATACCCGTGACCGTGAGCAAATCGCAGGTCGCGAAAGCATAAATCCACATCCTAGAGCTTTCGCGAATCCGCTTTTCCCTGATTGGGCTATCTGCTGGTGAAGTCATCCAGTGACGTTTAACATATAACCGAAAATGTCACTTCCGGGCTGCGGACATTCTGTTTTAAATGTTATCTCTACGAAGAGGAAAGTGAGGTCTCACCAGGTTAGTTGAAGTATCAAATGCATTCAGTGTTATGTTCATTTTAGGTACAGATTTTATTGGAGAATTAGATAAAGTTTTGTTTACGTTCGTGTAGTGTATCATTGAGCCACATTGCATGTGTTGTTACTGTTATTCACTATTTGAATTAATGAAACTATTTCGATATTAGATGAGTAAAAGTCACCAAAAAATCTGTATTTCACGAAATTTATGGGGTTTTTTTTTTTCGGTTTTTCAGAACAATACAAATGTTTGTTTACATTCGTTAAAGTGTAGTGTTGGTGTTAATTCTGCCTCTTTTTTAAAAAAAATTCTGCATATTTCAACTTAGTTATGAAGCTTTTCATGACATTTCATAGTATGTTAAAGCATCATATGCAATGCGTATATTATAAAATTTTGTTTATAATCACTGATTGAACCACCCTATTCCACGTTGTGTTGTTACTATTTCTCTCGTGAAACAAATTCATTACACATTTTTCACTTAAAAAAGCTATTCACTTTGAGATTAAGTATACCTTTTTCCCTAATTTTAATGTTTTTTATTTTTTTAACGAGATAATGTTTGTTTATGTTTGTAGTACAGATAACATCCTTCTACGTTATAACGTTTGCTGGTACCGTTTATTCTACTGGTATTAAATTCTTTCTGGAATTTATTCGTCTTTAATTTTATTCTTATGGTTCAAAGTAAGTTTAAATAACAAATGCAAGCTATTGTCTATGTTCACTGAAATACCATATTCGGTGTTGTGAAGCATCAATTTTCACTAAGCACAGCAGGTTTACCTTACATTAAAATCCATTTGCATTGGTAATCAGTCAGTCAGAGTCAACAAAGTGAACTGCATTTCATTCATTTTATGTACTTCTTTTGTTTTTGAGAGTAAGACAAGTGTTTGCATTTGTTGAACCGATATCTGCCTGTCCTGTGTTATTTCATTTATCACCTTATTTTCTGCTGTGATTTTATAGTATTTTTTAGACATTAATTCCACTACCTCTTGAACAAAGTTAAGGCTGCTCTTCAGTGAGGGAAAACTTTGAAGTTAGGGTGTAAATGACTTTCTTCCTTGAACGATGGGCGTGAACCTGAATCAAGTGATTGACACTTCAACAGCCAATGGAGTGGACGGTAATCGATGTAAGGCAGGAACACGTGACCTGTCACAGCTGTCATTGTTCTGGAGGGAAAGAAACCCCTAAATGACCCCCGTCGTGAAGAGCAATCAAGGAAATTAGCTGGCGGCCGAAACCCCACTTGAACAGTACCGATGCGAAGGTTGAACAGAACAGAAAATAAAGTCAGTACCAAAGGGTCTGCCGTAATTTTTGAAACAAAGTTTTTTTTTTTTGGATATGCGTTCCCAGATTTTATATTCATGAAAAATTTATGAATGAAAAGAAAATTTATCATAAATTGAACAGGAAAAACGATTGTCTTATTTTTTTTTTTAAACGATGTTTTCAATTGCCACGTCCGAATCTTATTTCGTTCATAAAGCTAATTAGTTTCTTGTCTGATGTTTAATTAAAGAATGCAATTTTTTGCGTTAGGATATGATTATATATATATATATATATATATATATATATATATATATATCAAGAGGTATAAGCTTAGTGTAAACCTGTGGTGTAGTCCCGGAAAAAAAGGGTGAGGGGTGAGGAGGGAAGATTACATATCGGTTATCGGATATTTACAGTCAAGAGGTGGAACGATGCTGATTTTATTTTTAATTATTGTGAGAACGGCAGAAATGTCGTAATCAGAAAACAATTTCATATTAGGATATGGTTACATTTCAAAGAGGGGGGGGGGGGGATCCCGCTATTTTTAGTATATATGTATATATATATATGGTCGAAAAAGGAATACTTCTGCAATTCGATGGAGGATATGCAACGCTGAACTGACATTTTTGTTAATTAATCAATTACTGTTTTAGATATTTATTTATATTTTTCTGGTGATTCATCATGCGCAGGGCTGCATTTGTTTACTATCAGTAAACAAATCATCCCGCAAAAACATAGATAATCAGCATGGTGACTAGAGCAGCATACACAAGACTAAATGATTAATATACTTCTTAAAATTGAAATTCTTTTTCAAAAATAATAATAATAATAATAATAATAATAATAATATTTTACGCATTAGACGAAAAGTGCAACAGGCTATAATAATAAGTAGTTGGTAAGTCTTTTATTGAAGTGTATTTTCGAAGCAGCAGTTATATGATGTTTGAGAACATTTGAAAATACATTTCGTGGGTGGAATTACACGAGCAACAGGGAATTACTTGCAATAATGTACTTAAATTAAAAATACAAGCTGCAGTTTACTTGCAGTACACTTGGAACAATGTACTTCGACTTATTCAAATGCAAAAGGAAGTGTTAGGAGGAATAGAATAACTTTTTAAAACTTCTGATTTTTTTTTTTCTTCTCAGGTCTTTTTTTTTCCTAACGGTTTTCATTTTTTGGTTACATTAGTTATGCATTGCTTTCTGCGATTCAAAATAGTAATAATAACAATAAACATAATCAGAAATGCTTTCCTTTCTGCGGATACTATGGTGAGAAAAGCAACGGCTAAAAGCATAATTTTCAGAAAATTCATTCATGCTCGCATTTCGAAATTAAATGAAACCTCTTTATTACCACACAATGTTGACAGCTTCGTGCAAACGAAGTCCTAAACTTGATAGCTGCATTCAATCAAGCTTTCATTGATGCAAACTATTGCAATCAATCAAACAATCGTAACAATTACGTGGAATATTCCCTATTTACGTCAATTGTTTGCTTGTAAGAATGTGAACAATGTCTTACATACGTAATTTATATTCAGAAAAAAATATCAGAATTGAAAATATAATTCCACATTTGCAAATCACACACATTAGTATACTATCCTTTAAATTTTAAAAATATTTCAATTTAATTTTTCTCTTTTTGTATAAAAGTATTCATGAAGCATAATTTATAAATTGTTGAGTGTACTAACATTTATTGCTCTAATTTTTCTAATTTTTCTTTTTTTTTTCTTTTTTTTTTTGATCTCTTCTCGACTTCCCGGAGAAATTTTAAACTGTTAGCAAAATTAGGGTAACTCAAATAACTCCAGAACGTGGAAGAGAAATCTGTCAGGCCCAATAAAAACTTTTTGAATGATGTAAAAGGCAGAAACACATGTATCTATCTCTATTGATAAAGATGTTCTTAATAACCCCGAAACAAGTGTAATTTAATTTGCACGTTTTTACATTAAAATAGTGTAATTTCTATGTCAATAAATGTTAACATTTAAAATCAACAAAAGTTGAGAGATGTGCGCAAAGTTGCGTGAGACTAATACCAATCATTCGCCCTCGAATACCTTATTGCTTGACCAAGACCAAATATATTCTTTTTTTGAGCGACCACAGTTGGTTATTGTTTTCACTTGTCCGTAGTTGATGTTCTTTCGACTTTAATTTTCTATTCTTTTAATGCAAACTCGTCTGTTCCACGTGTCTTCGCGAGCATGTCCCTCCTCCTGGGCGGTGAAGTTCATGTCCCCGCCATCAATTTTACTTATTCCCGACCCTCTCGATTTTACACAATACTTTTCAGACAAAAACAGCATTCAGTCAACAACGTCCAGCATCCAGCCCCTGGAATTCATTTGAATGTAGACGTCTTGTATTCAAATCATGACTTTTACAAATATAATTCTGATAGGAACCATTTGTAGAAATAAGAAACCCAACGAGTAGGGTTCTACCACAATTCGTGATTGTGAAAAACATAATTTAAATTCAAGACGTCAAAATTCAAATGAAAGCTATGGGCTGGATGCTAAATGTTTCTTTCTTTTCTGTTTGGTATTAATTTTTTTTTTTTTTTTTGAATTTTTTCCCCCCATTTATGAATAATATTAAATAATGATAATGTTTCAATGAAGCTTTAACACCATTTTAAATCGGGTGTTCCAAAATAGCTTCAATTTTTAAATGTGTAAATTGTAAATAAAATATGCACTTCAAAAAGCATGAGCTTTGTGCAAGAAATAGATAAAAGTCAAAAACAACGTCTTAAAAGCACAAGTAAAAGATGTAAATTATAAGTGTAGAAAATGCATTGCTTGATTGAAAACTTGTGGCTATGTATTTGTTTTTTTGTCCAGGATATTAAAAAACTTTGACCTTTGACACTTTGAATTAAAATTCAACTAGAAATTTGGTTTTTCGTACTAATATTCAAGCCGTATATATCGTATTTATGGTTCAGTTCCCTTCTTGTTGTTTACCTTTTTATAGCGAAATTGAGGCTATATACGAAATTGTTATTCGGTTCCTTAGACTTCACTATGAACAGACGCGACTGCACAGTGCATACACACAAATATATATTGATAAAGATCGGCTAAAATTGAAAAACCTTAGGTTTCGGGGAAATGTTTTAGACGTCAGACAAATTATTTGTCTGAGCTTATGAAAATTTCAGTGTAACACGACTACCGAAAGATTCTTAGAACATGGTGTATTCATCCAGTTAAAAACAAAATGGTCAGTGTTCTCCCCCTTCCCCCATCAGTTATCTAATTATCTGTAAATTTAAACCAGTGGTTCCCAATCTTTTGCACGTTGCGACCCTTTTTTGACTAAGTAAAGGACCTGTGATCACGTAGCCTACATGTCAGTAAAGTATCGCAAGGTGTGGACCTAACCTGGCAACATTGTGAAAGCTACGTTAGATCCTACATTACAAAACTGCTATGTTAGATTCGATCCACCCCCAACTATACTGTGGTAGGAATAATGTTTCGACCGAAGAAGAAACGCTACACGACCCCATTTGGGGTCACGACCCTGGGAACCCAACCCTGCTTTAAAACAATTTTTTTATACTCATTCATGCTTTAAAGAAATGCAGGTATGTATCATTTTTCTCCTTAGAAAGTCTTCAAAAGAAAAATTCAGTGAAATCCTGTTACAACGTATATCAGTATAACGAAGTACCCGTTTCAACCAAATAAGTTTTCAGTCCCGATTTTGAAGTTCATTGTTACTGGATTTCACTGTATTATGAATTACATGATCAATGTGTACATACCTTGTAAAGAATTTTTTACGAGTTTGGCTCGAGAAATTATTTTCAAAAATGTTTGTTGAGCTGTGGAAAGCATTTTATGCGTTTACATTTGTAGTAACATAGTATAATATAGACAAAAATAGAATCCAAATATCTAGTAAGTATCTAGAATACGGTTTTGGACTCGGGTTTTTTTTTTTTTTTTTTTTTTTTTTTTTTAAGAAATGGTCGCTTTATTTCGAACAAAGTCTCAAAAGAGTGCTGGAAATATTTTGCCAGATTTTTTATGGAGCAAAATATCAAACAGTACCTACCACCTCTTTCAACGAAATTCATTTTTTCTCGAATTTTAAACAATCAAAGAATGGATATTTCAAAAAAGGAAAAAGTACACGACACAGATAGAGGCTTGAAAAATACTCGGAAAAAAATTTACATGAAAACTTCAAAGGAATTTGTAAAATCTTCATCCAACTTTCCCCGCAGGTTAACATTGGATCCGTAGGCTTTCAGACTCTCAGTGAAAAGCATCCTTAAATTTGCTTATAAAGTAGCATTAATATACATATTTATCTTTCTTTGGATGCACCAGCTCCATTGTTTATGCCTTCTTGATGTTGTGAAAAGTAATGGGGGTAGTGCATCCCCAGAAATAGAAATATTCATTAATGCTATATTATAAGCATACTTAAGATAATTTTAATCTTAATTATATCCGTGAATGAATTTGAATAACACGAAAAGGTTCTTCACTGAAGGTCTGCGATGCAACTTTACGCAAAATGCGATACTTCCTTTTTTTTAAATTTACAACGTGAAATTTTTTTTTTCGGATATAGGGTTTATAGGTGTGAGTCCTATACTCTGGTTTCATGCCAAAAAATAAGGGAAAAAATTGTAAAACAAACCCCTAGAAAAAAGGATGGATTTTGATGATTTTAAAAATATAATAAGTGGTAATACCCCCCATGAGTTAACCAATTTCCTTCATATGTTCTTGCGTACAAACGTAGCACCTCTCTAGCCCCTCAGAAAAGTATTAATGTATAATATAACGATAACTTCCCCTCCAAATAAAAATAATGGCTATGAAACTCAAAAACTGAAAAAAATTGCGGGCGACATTTCCAAAAAAGCGGGACGTGTGAATGGGAAAAGGTGGTCATATTTGGATTCAGGAGGTCATTTAGCACAAGAATTCACAAGAATTATCTCAGAAGCACTCTTTAAAAACTATATCCTTTCTAAACACAAATCAAATCGTGAAGATGTTTCCAAGCATGTGGATTCACTTTCAAAAGCACTCATTCATTCCTTCATTGAAAAATGCCTCCGGAAAAGAGGGGAGTAGTAAATGGAAACGGTCGTTTGCGCTAATGATCGTAAATCTTATACACCTCACCCGGTTTTTCCCCTCAAGAAAGGAGGGACCAGTGAAGGGCGTGGCTTAGTAGAGAAATTGAGCTTTTTCGAAAATATTTCAGATGGTTGGAACTCCGATATTTTTTTAGAAATGGTCGCATCATTTCAAACTTAGTCTCAAAAGAGAGCTGGAAATATTTTGCGTGTTGGGGCGTTCTTAAAATTTCGATAGCACGATTTGCAGCTTTTTTACAGAGCGAAAGGTCCAACAGTACCTCGTTTTCGAAGAAATTCATTTTTTCTCGAATTTTAAAAAATCGAAGAATGGACGTATCAAAAAAGTAAAAACTAATATACACAGACATAGGCTTGAAAAATACTCAGAAAAAAAATTGACCCGAAAACTTCAAAGGAATATTGTAAAATAACCTTTAACTTTCCCCGTAGGTTAGCATTGGATCCGAAGCTTTCAGACTCTCAGTGAAGAGCACCCTTAAAGCCTGGGCTCAAAAATCATATGTGTGACTTGTTCATGCTCATAGCATGTAAAATTTTAAATTGAGACATTTAATAAATATCAATAAAGGAAAAGTTGTTGGAGCTACCCATAGTTAATGATACGCAAGAGCAACACATGGATTCAGAAAGGTTAAAAACCTCCTCTTAATTTAATTTAAGAAAACTTTTAATTAGATGGAAGATGTTCACATAAAAGTTTTACTGATACCCGTTTCCAAAAGTTGGCACATATGCTAATAATATTTTCCCCCATGAGCAGCATTAGAAATCACTGGTTGTCCGCTGGTCCAACGCCAGTGAAAACTGTGTCGAACCTAAGCCCTGATTACCGAAGTGGCAAACTAGGCTGTTGCCTAGGACACCCAAAAGCCCTTAACTATTTTGGCTAATTGTTAAAATTGTAAGGATTGACTCCAGAGGAGCCCTGACGACCTAGGGCCCCCCTATGTGTTAATTAGGGGTTTTGGTCTCTGGTCCGACCACCATGGAATAGAGTTGAAGTTCGTGAGACTAAAGTCGGAGCAAGCCTATCCTGGCAGCATTGTGA
This sequence comes from Uloborus diversus, assembly GCF_026930045.1. Classification (NCBI taxonomy): domain Eukaryota; kingdom Metazoa; phylum Arthropoda; class Arachnida; order Araneae; family Uloboridae; genus Uloborus; species Uloborus diversus. Next base: position 26,596,143 of record NC_072740.1, on the reverse strand, counting down.
AGCCTACCTAATCATAGCATTGCGATGCTGTCGGGTTAGGCTTGCTCTAACAATAGTATTTGATGATCATCCGTAATTCAGAAATTTTATATTATTTACAGCTTTAATGTTTTATTTTTAAATTTGCAATAATTTCATTTGATTAAATTTTTCTCAGGTGAATTTTTAATTAAGCCAATCATAACTACATTTTGAAGATTTTACAAAAAATCAAAATTTAAGTAAAATGGTTGCAGTTAGGGATGCACCGGATACCCAATAGCTATCCGGCTCATTTTTCTACTCTCCGATATCCGGCGATATCCAATCCGGCCGATCCTCTCGGGATAGGATATCCGGCTGGTCATACGGTACTGTTGGGGTGGTTATCCGGTGTTGATGTGGGGATTATCTGGTTTATATAAGTGGGGTTTAATTATAAATTTTCAATTTTTGTTAAACCTTTTGGATTATGTAATAACTTTCCATTTTTTCCTCCATTAATTTCTGCTAAAGCAAAATTAGCATATCCATCAATCCTGAGAATTCCAGCGAACTAGTAGTTAACAGTTTTTTGGCCCTCTCAGATTCAATGAGATGACATATGTCTCCAGCTTGGATATTCACTATTCCAGACTGATGAGTTAATAACAAGGACAAACTGCACTCAATGTGCGTAATAACTAGTTTGTCAGTGTATTGCATGTATTTCTGACTTTGAGGTGATAACTTACTGTTTAACATTACCAATGTTTGTTTTTCACAGAAAAACTATCTTTGTACCAAACGCCACTTCTTTGAGGGTCATGGATCTGGACAAATTCTGGATTTTAGGGAATTCGCCTTAGTTATGAGCCCGGACAGAGTGATTTGTTTGCATAGACCCAAGTTCAGATGCAATGGGGGTCCAAAGTTGCTAATTTGGTTCCAGAAACTCAATGGTATTTTCTTTGGAATCATTTGTTTTTTAAAACCACTAGTAAACATTAAATTCAGTACACTCAAACATGTTTTTGTGTAGTGAATAGGGTCTGGTGGGGGAAAGTGGTCAATGGGGTAAAGTGGTCATTAGTGAAATAAATGGCTATAGCTTGGAAATAAATGTTCGAATGAATGTGAAAATTTTGTTATAGAGTAGGGCAGTTAGAAACTATATTTTGAATACAAAATTTAACAACTGGCAAAATTTTATTTGGTGAAAGAAAATATTTTGAGTGAATATGAAAAGTTTTTAAATCTAAACACCTCTTTTAACTTCCTTAAGAAATTTTGTTTGTTGGAATTATGAACAGATTGACTGCCTAGGAAGCTTCCTACATGTCTCAAGAACACTTACTTATTAGCAGTTAGCTGACTCTCTTTTAGATTATTTTTTAGAACAATTTAAGTAAGATGGGGTAAAGTGGTCATAATATTAGGCTTAACAAATATTGTTCTTTTAATGCCAATTAATCGTTAAGTATAAGATAGATATAAATTAAATAGTAATTTCACTTAATATGTATTGTTTTTACAGTAAACGGGGTTAAATTTACGAGTATATGCATATGTATACGCTCGTGTAGGGACGTATATAGACGTATTCACATAAATGCACTAATAAATACGTATATGAGTATCTATCTGCAAGAAATTTTAATCTAAACAGGTATACATTCGACTATAAACGTATATACTCGCTTATACTCGTGTATGTATAAACACTTATATACTCAGGTAGACACGAATATACGCGTACGTGCTCGAGTAGACACTAACACACAAGCATATGATATACAAGTAAACAGTGTGAGTTGAAACTTTTGAGCAAATTATTAAAATGTGTTAGAGGGGAGGATAAGAAGCAAGAACCATAAGAACATATGGTCACAAACACAATGCTGACGCACTACATGCACGCAGAGCCATAAACTGATGGATGCAAAACAGGTCACAAATTTATATATTACACAAAGAAAGTTTAACACAACATTTTAGGTCTGAAGAAAGTTTTAAAGCGATTGATGAAATTTGCGGCCTGCTTATAATTCTTTGCTTCTTATCCTCTCCTTTCACACTCCTTAGATTTTTGCTCAAGAACTTTTGCTCATTCTGCAGGTACACATGTATATAAGCTTATATACACGTGTATACATTCATGTACTGGTGTATACACGGAAATGTACGTATATACGTCTATACAGGTATATAATCATGTTTACACGTACATACGTATATACTCGTGCTTCACAATATATATATATGTGAGTAGACACGTACAAACACGCACTGGATGTATCCACGAATTAACTCGTGTATACCCGTATATGTGTGTATGTACACTTATATATGCGTGTATACGTCTATTGCACACGTATATACTCGGGTATGCACGTATGTACTCGAGATACAAGTACATACACGCATATGATATTCGTTTACACGCGTATATACCCGCACGTACACGTGACACGTATATACTCGTGTAGACACGTATACACTCGTATAGGTGGTAATCTTGTATACATGCTTATATACTCGTGTATACACGTATATACTTGAGTAGGCACGTGCATGCATGTATCTGATGCATACATGTATCTTTTCATATATGAACGTGTTTACTAATGTTTACACGACACGTATCTACTCGTGTATACACAAATATGTTTGTGCATATACTTGTAACTATAAAAATAACCGAAATATACAAATATTAGGGTTGTTTATGATGGTTTTGCATCTATTTTTAACTATGACCACTTTACCCCATACTATGACCACTTTCCCCCACCCCGTGGGGTAAAGTGGTCATAAATACAAAGGGAAAAGAAAGTGTTATAAAACTACTTAAATCAATATTTATTTTCCTAAAACTCAATGTACTGTGTTCTTTAATAATGCAATGTAAAATAAAAACAAAAAAAGTTTAAATCTTTAAAGAATTTATTGCATCTATTATTCACATAAGTTGAAAACCTACGATTTTATGACCACTTTACCCCACCATACCCTATTGATTGCATGAAAACAATTCTAATAAAATAATTGTCTGCAACTTCATGAGTAGCTGTAAAAAGTTTTTGCAACAAAAACTACTGCTAAATTGTACAAAAAAGACCGCACAAAAACAAGTTTAAGTGTAAAGTTCTGTTTTGTTTTGTAATTTTTTGCTTCAAAATATTAAAAATGAATTTTTGAATTTCTGGAATGTATTAAATGTGTTTTTCATGAGCCCTTTTCAAGTTCACCCTTTAAATTTGTTAGCTACAATCTGATGTAGGAACGCATTTCAAGTTTAACTACATTTGGTGTTTAGTTGACCAGTCATTTTGTTTACGGACTAGTTACTTTTTCTAAGGATTTCTAAACATTGCTATTAGCATTCATTGAATAATTTTGGATGTTTGTTTCATATCTGATTATATGTAAATATTTATGATTTTCTATTCTATATTCAACATTTAACAACATAACTGTCAAAAATTAATTACAGTTATTAAAACTTAAAACATTGTGTGCAATTGGTTTTTGTGAGTGGTGGCACTAGCCAGACATTTAAAAATGTACCTCATTTTCATACCGTTTACAAGTTTTTGATACGTCACAAAATATCACAGTGCAGATTTACAAATTGTTATTCAATGTTTCGTGTACAAATTTTCTGAAGTTGAATTCATGGAAAAGTTCTGAATTTTTTTCCAACTTTAGAAAAGCTTTCGTTACAATAATTTTACAATTAGTTCTCTGTTGCAGCATTCTTAATTTATTTTCAATTATTTACAGCTCATAATGATCATTTAATTTTATTTCTGTCATTTTCTGAAGTATTTTTAAAGAAAACAAATTAGCCTAGGTCAAAAGAAATTAAACCTATGTTATGTGTATGTATTTTTTATTATTCAGTGTTCTAGAACTTGTACTTATTTTATTTCCTCACATATTGATTTTACCCCCTTTTTCAATCAAAAATACTTAACTGAAAGTAACTGCTTTATGTATGAAATGAAATTGTAAGAGAATGTCTTACATTTTAAAAACCACCAGAAAGAAAGCTTTGTAGTGAAATCTGTCAGACAATCAGTATAAATTCTAGCATGAAATAATTATGATAGACTTATTAAAACAGTGTTTGGAATTTAACTTCAATACACAAATTTATTCCATTTTTTAAACATTTAACTTTTTTATCATTAATTTTAAATATTGGCTATATTTCAAATTCCAACCCTATATTTTAGTGTAAATTTCATTGTTTTGATCTGAAATATTGTGCAAATTTTAGACTGTTGAAACTGAGAAGCAAAGGGATGTAAATGGACATTTTCAAGTTTTCAGTAAAAAATGTTTGAAGTTGCCGTCATAGGCTTTCATTAACCTTTTACAAGCTCTCTCCAAATTGTTTACACGTACGGCTCTACACATATTTTCCCCCTCATTAAAAAAAAAAATCTTGGGCCCCCTTCAGGCTTGAGCCAACAGGTGTCCTTTCTCCATCCCCCTGCTACTATCTTTTGTCCCAAAACAGAGGGGAGGTTCACCTACCTTTTGTCCCAATTATCTCTAATTTAATTTTGGCACCTGCATCCCTTTGCTTCTCACTGCCTCAATTGCAAATTTCAGGTCAGTGGGTTTGAGAATAGACTGTGTACTTTACAAGACACATTTTTTATTTATATTTTTAAAATGCACTGTATGATATAATTATTATTATTATTTATTTTTTTTCAGATTTTCTTGAATGAAAATAGTGAAATAGTTTAAGTATCCCTACTGTTACCTTTTTTGGAAGATTGGCAAAACTTTTCAGATAAAAATTTTAGGTACAGATTCTGAATTCTTAAAATATCTTTGGAATCAGTAGCATTCATTATTTGTTACATTTAAAAAACAGCTGATTTTTATCTGTATCATTCACAACAACTGCATCACCATGGTTTTAAATTTCTAAAATCTTAGTTCCATACTATGATTTTTTTCTTCAAGTTACTTGATATGTATGTAGTTAGATTTATTAACAGAAAATAAACCTTGTCTTTTTTGTTTCCCATATTTCTACAATTCTTATCATCATAATGTCTTATGTATAAATTTCTGGTACTTCCTATAAATGTGAATATATTCGTTCCTTTTACAGATGGCATTGTTAAATGGTTTGATTTGTCACACCCGAGTTCAGAATAATACGCAGCTACATTTGATGTATTGCAGTTTCATGGTTATGAGGAGCCCTTTTCTTCAATGCAAAAGAAGTGAGCTTATCGATGACATCTGGCAGAACACAGAATGTTGACACACAAAAAAAAACTGCAATAAATGCAGCGGCTTACCGCAATGCAAATTTATAAGTCTTTGTCATCTTTTAAGGGATTCCAGAAAATCATTGGCACCGGGTTCACTACAAAGGTCAAAAGAAGTGAGGAGGCTTCGGTGCCTCCAAAGCTGAATTTGTATTTTTAAATTTGGCTTACATTATTGGTTTTTAACATTACTGGTTAAAAGGCCTCTATATATATGGAACATAGCATGAAAAATTACATTGGATAACTATTGTAAACTGCCCATTTCCAATTAAAAAAGTTCTATTCTTATGAAATATGAGAAAAGTCTATTTATTTGTAAATTTTGTTTTCATGAAATAAATTAACCCATCCTGTAAAAATCACTTTTCAATCTATCATTAATATTTATCTTTTGAAGTAAGGGAGCAGTTTTCCCTCCTGTACGAGAAGCCTATGCTGAAAACTTAACTATATTGGAAACTGGTAAACTATTCGGGGAAATATTCCCTTTATTCTTTCTACATTAACAATGTATCTCCATCTGCTGCATTGCATTAAATTACTCAAATTGTGTAAACATTCATGATAATAAAAAAATATTAAATCAACACATTTAAAAATTAATTCAACAGTACTGAAGAAATTTTTTTTTTTAGAGTCCATCCCATTTAGTTTATACCCATTAAAAAGAAAAGCATAAAAAGTAAGACAAATATATACTTTTAAAAAGATTTATTCTTATGAATGTTAGATATTTTTTTTACATAAAAACTTTTAATTTTTTTTACATACATTCATAATATGTACCAATCCAACAATCAATACAAACACCTTAAGCTGTAAGCAAATATCAGTTCATATGAAAAACGTATTGTTAGGCTAATGACTCCAGACACTCCAGTTTTGATGACCATAGTTTGGGTCTTGGAAACCCTGGAAATTCACTGAAAAAAAATTAACGAATTTTTTTCAGACCTGGAAAAGTCATGGAAAAATGTCCTAGACAAAGAGAAAGTAATATTAACTAAAGCAGCATTAGAAATCTTAAGTGATTTAACAGAATAGCACACAAAAGATTTGAAATCTCATTGCATTCACTTATGTCGCAGCCGCTTGCCTTTTTTTTTTGCAATGTGATTTTACTGCTTGGGCATCACTTATTTTGAATTCACTGTCATTTTCAACACCTCTTATGATTCATATTCCGTAGTAGCGAAATTTCTCGTTCTTAGTTTTGCCAAGTGATTTAATTGCATCCGAGTTCGATTCCATCACTCGTAAGAACTTTATTATGAAATTTATCAGAGTTTATCTTAATTTGTTGAAGGTTTTAGAAAATAAAGATCTTTAGTCAGGCAATAGAATACAGAAAAAGAGGAATTCTTATACTCTAAAACAGTAGTGCCCAACATATGGCCCTCAAAATTAATCCATGCTACCCACTGCTACGTTCAATGTCAGGAATCAAACATGTTTTGAAATTTCTGAACTTATTTGCACATTTTCAAATGCATATTGATTAATAAGTAAACAAAACAAGTACACTTTTGAATCAGAAGATTGATTCATTACTGAATTTTTTTTCAAAAAAAGATTTGGTTTAGAAACATAAAAAACTAAACTATGTGGCTTTACTTTAAAGAACCAAAATACTATCAAGTTATGTGGATGATTAAATGCACTGTTGACACTAAGGCAACTTTTGAGGCAAATTTATTGAAACTTAGTGATGACTCATTCAATCTTTGTCTCATTCATTATCATTCTGCCAGTTTATAAAAAAACATCAGACATTTAAGCATCATACTCGTTTCACTGCATTTGTACTTCACTTAAATTTATATGATGAAGACAAATAAGAATATTCTGGTTTTTTAAGTGTACAATTATAATTTTTCCATTATGAGTAAGTGCTTCTATGAGGCTGTGGCATTCATGTAGACGTTTTGCTAATGCTCATTTCCAAAAATTAACAAATTTGAGATTAAATAGTGCTATTCTCTTCATATAACAAGGTCATGAAAATTTTCATTGAAGTCATGAACAAGTTGTGTAATATTTTCATCTAAATAGAGTATGAACACTGGATGACCTAGGAAAAAATGCTGCACACAAATCCTTTTTGAGTATGAAAGGTTTAAAACAGAGGTTTGTCAGAGGATTTAGTATAGATTATTAATAATCCCATCACAGAAAAATAAATAAAAAAAGGTGAAGTAAAAAAGAAATAATTGAAGCTGAAGTAATAATGTGGTGACAGAACATTTATATTTAAATAAAAAAAATTATTTTTAGCATAAAATATGCAAAAGTTTAGCAGAACAATAATTATGACTAATCTGATGTTTTCTAAATAAAATTTACATAAAATATGAATGACAGTTTACCATGAAATAATTTGTGTCTTTATGATAGATATTCGTTAAGTCATTTAAATTAATTCTTTCATTAAAAAGGAATGAAGCTGTGGCATGGCAAGCGTACCTAGGACAGGGTGTAATTTTTAAAGAACAAATGTAGCTCTGTAATCATTAGGACAAAATGTAATGTGTAAATAGTCTGCATTTCATTTAATACATGAAACTTTCCTAACATCTTTTCTTCTCTCCTCGTCTGCCATGTTTTACATTTGATATTCATCACTTTTTACTTTCGTCTGAAATGTGTATATTTCTTAGTATTATTTAATTTAATTACTGAATGCGCTATTTATTGTGTGGTTAACAAAAGAAATTAGATAGAACAGAGAATGTTTTTGGATGGGGAAAAAGTTTTTTCTCACCCGTTGATGGCGAAATATATATATATATATATATATATATATATAATTTTTTTTTGTATCAACAATTCTTACTTATTCATTTCTAATTTATTCAAAAATTTTCTCAGCAAGAATCTTTGCGAAAACCGATGAATATTATTTGATTGTCCCGGGAAATTATTTGATTAAGTGGGGATGGTTAACATTGTTAATGGGGAAATATTTTTGTTCTGGGAGGTTTTTATTTGTTATCTCATTAAACGTGGCTGACAGTATTTCAATTTTTTGAATGAAGTTATTTTTTCGATTTCCTCACGTGATATTCTCGTGCAGGATGTTAAGAAATAATTATTAATGTTTAGTTGTCTCAGGCTGCCAACACAGCTAAAATATTATATCTTCAGAACGTACTAAATTAGTTCAAGTAAAATGTTTGGTCTTATGTGTTTGTAATGTGCTTGTGTCTTTTATAATAAAATATATTTGGCCATTCCCACTGAGTAATCTCTGCATAAAAGTAAAAACTCTACAGGTTATGGACCCAGAGTACCGCAGAGTGGCCGATTAAAATGTAAAAGTAAAAAAAGTGAAATAAGAAGAAATAAATTTGAAGGTAAAAATTGCAGTTCGGAAAAAAATGGCTAATATGGCTGAAGATTTGAGTTCTGTCAAAAAACTGAAAGACCAAAGTAACTTTGCAGTGTGGAAATTCCAGGTAAACATAATTTTTAAATCGTGTTCATTATTTAATATTGTAAACGGATCTGAAAGAAAAGATGGTTTAAATGATAATGCACTTACTTTATGGAAGAAAAAAGATGCACAAACAGAGAAAATAATTTTGACAACTATAGACAAGAAAGTTATGATGCATATTTTAAATTGTGAAAATAGTTGTGACATGTACAAAAAACTTTGCGGAATTTATGAACGCGATTCTGAACAACAAAAATGTAGCTTGCTTCAAGAATTTTTTAGTTACAATTTTGATTCTGAACATGATATTGCTATGCACATAAGTAAATTAGAAAATATAGCATACCGTCTAAAAGCGCTGGATAAGAAAATTGATGACGAGATGGTAATATCTAAAATTCTTTCAAGCTTACCAGAAAAATATAAACATTTTCGAAGCGCGTGGGAATCTACCGCCAAAGATGATAAAACATTAGCTAACTTGACAGCTCAGTTGTTAAATGAAGAAAATGGTAAGAAAAATTCTGAAATTAAAGAACAAAACGTGGCATTTAAAGTACAAGAAAAGAAATGCTTTCGATGTAATTCTAAAGATCACCTTGCTAGATACTGTCCTAAAAGTAGAACTCAAGAAAAATACGTCAAAGAAAATAAATATTACAGAAATAATAGTCCTTTGCATTTTACTAAAGATAATACAAATCAGAAAAAACAACCTCGTTGCGGCATTTGTAAAAAAGCTAATCACGTAGAAAAAGACTGCTATTTTCGAAATAATTCAAAGAAACATGTCTCATTTCTTGCTCCAAATGAAAAATCTTATCATAAGTGGATAATTGATTCGGGATCCTCTAGCCATATGGTAAATGATGAAACAATGCTAGAAGATGTTGTAAATATTTCAACTGAAATAGGTCTTGCCAAAAACTCAGAAGTTATGGAAGCGAAAAGCATCGGAACCTTTAAAACTGATAACTGCATTTTAAAGCAAGTACTCTATGTTCCTGAACTGAGCAAAAATTTGCTGTCAGTAAATGCAATTACTAAAAATGATGGTGAAGTAAAATTTGTAGAAGATAGAGTAGAAATTTCAAAAGATGGAAAAATTGTGTTGAAAGGTTACAAAAATGAAATAGGACTTTACGAAGTAGGGTTGAATCAAGAAAATGAAGCACTATTGACAGAAGATAAGAATAATGCATATGTATGGCATCGCAAACTTGGACATATGTGTGTTAAGAACATGAAGTGTCTATTGAAAAATTCAACAGGAATTAAGCTAACAGAAAAAGAATTAAAAGATGTATCAAAAAATTGTGAAGTATGTCTGAAAGCTAAACAAGTAAAATTTCCATTTAAAACTGAAAGACGAAGAGCAACTAGACCATTGCAAATAATACATACTGACATAAATGGCCCTATTGAAGAAGAAACATGGGATGAAAATAGATATTTTCTAACGTGCATAGATGATTTCACACATTTTGCTATGGTATTTTTGATAAAAAACAAATCTGAAACTCTTAACCCTTCGGACGGAACATCCGTCTCTTGGACGGATATTGTCTATAAATTTTCCGATAGCTACCGCTGTGGTGTGAGTTGGAAGAGGTGGTTTCAAGGTTGCTTCTTTCATCATTTCCCCTCAACGTTCAGCATGAAAATTTAGTCGTCCTTTGCACTCAAAGCAGGTAAGAGCGTTTTTATTTATACCTACCCCGTTCTCCAGGCGGATGTTCCTTATAACTGGTGGTTGGAATATCCGTCTGTTAGGCGGGTGTTCCTTTTAACGTACGTTTTTAGCATCCGCTTGTCAGACGGGTGTTCCGAAAGCAATGCTTTTGACTTGTACTCGTTTAATAAAATTAATTATTGTATTTTGTAATTGTGATGATAAATAATTTGTTTTATATTGTTCCAAGATCCACTATGGCTGTTCCAACAAACATATCCACACGAACCAAACGAATTGTTCAACTTGCTCTTGAACAAGAATCCGACTCCGACATTGATTCTGATGATTCTTACGTCCCTAAAAATGATGACTTGCAGGAATCCGATCATGAGACGTCCTCCGAAACTGATGAAGATGAAAGCGACGGACTGCTAGTTTCGCATGAAGAAGAAGGAAGTGGAGAGTACTATGGTAAAAAAAAATGCATTGTTTGGAAAAAAAGACCTGTAGTTGCTTCAAATCATCCAATTCAAAGAAATATCATAAAAGTTCGTCTCTCGAAGCCTGATGGTCCTGCTCGATTGCTAGGAGGTAAGCCAACCCCAAAAGAACTATGGGATCTTTTTTTTACGAACGACATTTTACAACTGATAGTGACGCACACAAACTCAAAACTTACCGAAATGCGTACCACGATAAAACACCAAGATTCAGTGGCATACAAAAACACAGATGTGGACGAAATAAACGCATTACTCGGGGTCATATTGCTTTGCTGCATTTTCAAGTCATCCCGGGAATCATTACAATCTCTTTTTTCAACTTCAATTACAGGGCGACCAATTTTTCGAGCATTTTTGACTGAAAAAAGATGCAACATTCTCTTTCGGGCTCTTAGATTCGACAATTCAAGTACAAGGAAAGAAAGGGAAAAAGTTGAAAAAGCTGCTGCAATTTCGGAGTTGTTAGACATATTTGTTAATAATTGCCAAAAGAACTATGCTCTTGGGGCCCACGCAACAGTGGACGAGACTCTTGTGCCTTTCAAAGGTCGCTGTGGGTTCCGTATGTTCATGCCCCTAAAGCCTGCCAAGTATGGCATAAAAATAATGACTCTAACCGATGCTCATACGGCATATCTTTATAATTGTTATATATACACCGGTAAAGGGAGCGACGGATTTACTGTGAGTGAACAGGAAAAAAAAAACCTGAAGATTCCAACCCAGTCAGTAATTCGTTTGACTAAGTGCATTTCGGGCACTAACCGAAATATCACTTGCGATAATTGGTTCTCATCAATTGAGTTAGCCTCTGAGCTACTAAAAAATAAAATAACGATGGTTGGAACGCTAAAAAAAAACAAGCCCCAAATCCCTCCGGAATTTCTTCCCAAAAAGACTAGAAAGGTAAACTCTTCATTATATGGATACACGAAAGATATGATGCTTCTTTCGTACGTTCCGAAACCGTCAAAAGCAGTTGTTCTTCTCTCAACGATGCATCACTCTGAACATACGGACATACAAACAAACAAACCAGAATTGATCTCATTTTACAACTATACAAAAGGTGGAGTTGATACTTTAGATCAAAAATGTAGCATATATTCCGCAAATTGCCGAACAAGACGGTGGCCACTGGCTGTATTTTACCATATAGTGGCAGTGGCAGCATGCAATGTGCACACATTGCACTGTTTGTTCGACGATACTAAAAAAATCTCGAGGAGTGCCTGTATAAATGAAATAGCTCTGGGATTGGCAAATAAATTTATAAGAAAAAGGTTGATGATTTCAAATTTATCTCAAGACCTAAGGAGTATAATCACTGAAGCCGCAGGGATAAAAGATGAAAAAAAGCCTTTGTCGCTTCCTGCCACAGATCAGCTTGAAAAGAGAAAGAATTGCAGATTTTGCCCTTACCAGAAGAACCGAATGACTGCATACAAGTGCATCAAGTGTAATACTCCTACGTGTATGGAGCATTCAAAAAAAATATGTGATACATGTGCTGTGAAAGAGTAATTTTTCGGAATATAAGTTACCTATACATAGTTTCTAAATAACATACTGTGATGTTGAAATAGTCTAAATATAATAAAGTAATAAAAATCATCTTTGTACGTACCGCAAGGTTGATGAAATACTGTAGAGAAGTCCGTCAAACCTTGCCCTCATTCTTTCCATACCAAACCGGTTTCGGGCTTTGCCCATCATCAGAGGTTTAACAGGTGCAAAACCCGAAACCGGTTTGGTATGGAAAGAATAAGGGCAAGGATTGACAAACTTCTATACAGTACCGCCTTTTATTGTTGTTATTTTATTTTGAGGTAGGATATTATAATAGTTTTTTTTATTATTATTATTATAGCTTGGGGTATAACTTGTTAATAGTCAGTTTGACTAATATTTGTAAAAGACTGATATAGTTTGTTTTTTTTTCCAACCAAAAATAGGATAATTTTATACTGTTTTCTATACAAAAGTTTTTCAGTATTGTAAATAAAAAGTTTCTTTATCGTTGTTGATTTGTTTTCATTCACCGTAAACAATACCGCTTAACAATCAGTCATCGAAAATGAGAAAAACCAAGGTGACCGTCTGAGAGACGGATGTTCCTCACAATAGTAAAAAATAAGATGTTCCGTCCGAAGGGTTAATATTTTGAAGGAGTATGTTGAAGAAGATGAAGTAAAATGGTCACTTCGAGTAGCAAAAATTCGTTGCGACAATGGTGGAGAATACAGATCAAATGAATTGAAAATATGGTGCAAGTCAAAGGGTATTGAGCTTGATTACACCGTTCCCCATTCTCCCCAATTAAATGCTAAAGCTGAACGCCTGAATCGAACTTTGCTAGACAAAACTCGTGCATTGCTTTTTGACTCAGGTCTGAAAAAATAAATGTGGGGTGAAGCATTGAGAACAGCAGCTTATATTATAAATCGTAGTCCTACTGAAGCTACTGATGTTACACCAGCTGAAATGTGGTATCAAAACGAACCTAATTTGTCCCGATTGCAAATTTTTGGAAGCGTAGCTTATGCCAAAAAACTCGGATACCTAAAAAAGTTAGATTCCAGAAGCAATAAATTTATTTTTGTGGGATACACTAACAACGGTTATCGTTTGTGGGATGAAGAAAAAAGAAGAATACGAATTTCGAGAGACTTAAAATTCATGGACCCAAGAAATAAAGAAAGGAACCTCTTATTTATTCCAACCGATTGTGAAGAAGATAAAGATAAAATCGAAGAAAATGAAGATAAAAACGAAGAAAGTGAAATTAAAAAGGAAGAAAGTGAAGTGGAAAATAAAGAAAATGAAGATATAAATGAAGATAACTGCGTAGAATCAGAATTATCTGATACAAATGATGAATCCGAAGAAAATGATAAAAACTTTGGACGTGGTAAAAGAAATAGAAAACTACCTAAATATTTAACTGATTATGTTTTGCTCACGTACGAAGAAGCAGTAAAAGGACCAGATAAAGAAAAGTGGAAGACAGCAATAGAAGATGAAAAGAAATCATTGGAAAAGAAGAATGAAGTTTGGGAAGTTGTTGACAGAAGTGTTGCAAGAAACAAAAAGATTCTAAGTAATAATTGGGTATTTAAAATCAAAAACGATAATACATACAGAGCAAGATTAGTTGTGAACAAAGTTATGGAATACATTACGAACAAACTTTTAGCCCAGTTGTGAGCATTTCATCCTTAAGAATTTTGTTTGGATTGACTGCGAAAAGAGATTATCACATCATGAAGTTTGACATTAAAACTGCTTTTTTATATGGAGAACTGGATGAAGAGATATTTATGAGAATGCCAAAAGGTTACGAAGATGAGTCTAAAATTTGCAAACTGAAAAAATCATTATATGGACTAAAACAAGCTCCTTTGAAATGGAATGAAAGATTAACTGATTTTTTGAGAAGTAAAAATTTTCGTCAAATTAAATCTGAGCAATGTATTTTCATCGGAAATGACATAATATTGGCTTTTTATGTTGATGACGGTATTCTTATTGGACCTGATAAACGTAAACTTGATGAATTCTTGAATGTTTTGAAAAAGGATTTTGACATAACATCTTGTGATAAACCAGATTCATTTTTAGGGATTCAACTGGAATCAAGTTCTGATAAATTGAAAATTCATCAAGAAGCTTATGCTGATCAAGTACTTCAAAAATATAAAATGCAAGATTCAAAGCCAGTTAATACACCATTACTGAAAACTTCGGTTGATGAAACAGAAAAATCAGGAGAAGTTGTTTTTCCTTTTCGAGAAGCAATTGGCAGTCTTTTATATTTGTCCTGCAGAACAAGACCAGATTTATCTTTTGCAGTGAACTCTAACAGTCGACATCTTGAAAATCCATCAAAAGAAGATGTCATAAATTTAAAAAGAATTCTCAGATATTTAAGAGGAAGTTCAAGCTTAGGAATATCTTACTCCAAAGAAAGTAGTGACAAAGAACTTATTGGTTATTGTGACGCAGATTATGCAGGAGATCGTGAAACACGAAGAAGTACTACGGGATATGTGATTTATTATTGTGGTGGACCTATTAGTTGGTGCTCAAGAAGACAGTCAATTGTTGCTACCTCCAGCACTGAGGCAGAATACATAGCAGCAGCAGAGTGTTCTCGAGAACTTATGTACCTCAAAACTCTAATTGAAGAAATAACTTGTGAAAGTATATCTGTAACTTTAAACGTTGATAATCAAAGTGCTATTACTTTAATTAAAAATGGGATATTTAACAGACGTAGCAAACATATAGATGTTAGATTTCATTACATAAAAGAAAAAGTAGATGAGGGTTTAATTAAAGTAAATTATTGTCCAACTGAACTACAAATTGCAGATATTTTTACTAAAGCATTGGGGTTTAACAAATTTCAGAAATTTAAATCTAAATTGGTTGTATGACCTTACTTCTAAAAAGTGACTGGCTAGTTTTATTTATTTTTCTTCTGAAGAGTAAAATTATATTTGAATTCGATATTGTTTAACTTGTTTTTCTTAAAGTTTTTATTTTAAGCATGCCTAAAGCATTAATAATTAAGAGGGTGTGTTAAGAAATAATTATTAATGTTTAGTTGTCTCAGGTTGGCAACACAGCTAAAATATTATATCTTCAGAACGTACTAAATTAGTTCAAGTAAAATGTTTGGTCTCATGTGTTTGTAATGTGCTTGTGTCTTTTATAATAAAATATATTTGGCCATTCCCACTGAGTAATCTCTGCATAAAAGTAAAAACTCTACACAGGATACATATTTATGATTACTTAGTAGTAATGTATGTAAAAGGTAATAAATATGTCAGGTTCTTGAATGATCCAACAGACTAATTAAATATATTTTTAATTCTTACTGTCTAAAATTATTTAAATGATTATGCATAGATATTAACATAACAAAACTGAATTATACCTTATATTTCTGGTCCAATTTTCTCCTGCTTCTCATCTTTTGAGAATCTGAGCCATCACGCCCACTGAAGTGATTGCGAACGTGAACAAAAAAATTCAGGGTTCTAAAAGAAAAAAGGAATATATCAAAAGATGTACATAAACACAACTAAGCAGATAAAATGTTATCATCAAAATATTCAAAAATCATCAGACTTATAAGTAAATAACACATTTCAATTAAGCAATTTTCAGCATATATTCTTAGAAATCATGTTTGAATGATATTGAAAAATGAGTGTCGGCTAAAAGCAAGCACTGAAGGTATTACACACCTAAACAAAATACTTGGAATTTTGATAGTAAAAGTCACAGTGTAGAACAGCTTAAAGACCAAAACTTTTCCTAGACTACCCCGGAATTCCATTGTTTTCTGATGCAAAATGCAGATTTGCCCTTTCTCTTACCTTGCCTCCTTTGGGTATTGTCACGATCATATAACTTTCTTGAAGAAAAATATTTTTTACAAAAATTTGTTGCTTTTGACAACATAGTTTTAAAGTTTAAACTATGTCTAGAAAATCTTTGCATCGCAGCTCAAAATGTTCTGTTTGAAATGCTTTAGACATTTAGACAAAATTTTTTTTAATGTAAAGCTATAAATAAAATATTAAGAAAAAATTAATAAAAGCAGAAAATAACACTGTGACAACAAAGCTTGTCACAATTTTCACAAGAAATGGATTTTACACCATAAATCAAATAACGCCACGCACCCAACCTAGATGGCAGCACGGGAAGGATGCTTCAAGAGAAAACCAGTTTCTCTCCCTAACTGAAGAGAGAGAATTTTTTATTACCTTTGGCTGGCGTCTCCCGCTAGGATGGCGAAAAAGATTGAGATTCGAGAGGAGGCCTGGAGAAGAAGGAAAAAGAAATCCTCCGCTATGATTATTGTTTAACAAATAACTTTATTTTTTAACTTAAGTCATCAGTATTTAACCAAGAAAAAAAATAAGGAAACTGGCATCTGATACTCTTCGAAGGGAGCTGAAAGCTTGACTCTGTGGAAGATGAACTCCGATCCCAACGGAATGAAACCTGCAAGCTACAGGCCCTGGTGGGCAACCCCCTGTTTGTTTTATTAAAGATGAATATCTAACCTCAAGGAGCCGGCAGCCCTTCCTGCGCCCGGAGCCCTCATCTGGAAGAACATTCCAAAATCCGCTCATCTACGACGCAATATATGCCCCGGACCGAAAGACCACGCTCGAAAATGGCGCAGCTCGCTTCGCCCACCCAAGCACCAATTTCTGTTTCCCAGATGTGATGGAAGGAGCTTCCTCCATTCCCCTACGGTAGAAGTCCTCTCCCGACACCAAGAAATCATCGACAAGCAGTGTTTGTGGCCTATAAGGCGAAGAAAAAAGTGTGTTCTATGTGCGCAAGTGTTAACCAAACGGGGGCTAGTTAGAGGTCGTTTCTACAGCCTGCCGCGCGACCCAAGGTCGCCTCCGTGCTCCCTTCATATCCAGCAGGATCAGATGAGCTACCACTTTTTTCAATTTTTGTGCGAGTGACCCGTTTTTTTGAATTCTTCACATTCTGTTCTTCAATGATTTAATCGGTACTGTTTTTCATCACATGTCATGGTTGTTTATATATTGTGCCTTTTCCTAAAGATGTGCACCCAGTATCACAATTGAAAATGCTCGGCTCAGATGCTAATGTTCTTAAGCAATAAATGAATCATTTTTAGTAAATCTGTGATTTCTTGTGAGGCAGCTAAGCTCTTTACACTAGCTGTGAACAACGCAATGTACCACCACAAGGTAAGCCATAACAAACACCAACACTACATAGCAAATGACATTATAGGTGGATATAGGTTCAACAAATGTGGACAAACGTCTAAATCTGAAGAACAAAAAACGGTACATGAAATGTATGAAATACATATATGTATTTTGTAACTTTAGTTTAAATCTTTTACCTATGCAAATGGTTTGTAATCCAAGAAAAACCTGCTGTGATCAGTGAACAGTGAAAAACACAACATGGAACATGGGTGGTTAACTGAACCTAGACTATACTTCATAATTATTGCATTCCTCGCTCTAACTTACTTTGAACCAAAATAATAAAACTTAAGGGGGCGCTGGACAGAGATCGAATTTGAAAGTTGCTCGCCGCTTCACTAGAGCTCGTTTTTTAGCATGGCGAGAAGGCATGTGCTAAACTCACATGATTGACAGACGAGCATCCAATCAGAGAAGGAATTGTCACTGTATCTAGGACTCCTCACATGTTATTTATTAGCTGACATCCGAATAATGGACAACCTTCAGGCGTTGAGGTTTCCCTTTGTTGCTTGACTTGTTTACTATTTTACTACACACGCGGTCACCCCACAGGGTTTTAGGAAGACCCCCTGCTTTGCTATGAGACAGGACACTTTCAGAATCGGTATGTTGAGTTTAGAAAGACAGAACTTCCGCTGCCGCTAGAAATTTCGATTTGAAACAAAAATAAATTTAAGTTTTGTTATGAGTTTTTCTTTACTGTTTTCTACCATTTTTGAACGATGGGAAAAAGCATTTTAAATGCAAGATTTTTTGCTAAAAGACATTTTAAGAGAGATAGCAGATTTTGTTGAAATTGGAAAAACGTATTAAAACAACATACACATATATTATTTTAAAGTAACACACGCATGTATAAAACATTTTTACATTTTCTTTATTCTTACATTCTACGCAATCTATATTAGACTATTGTAGGTTGGAAAAGGGTAACATTTTGGAAGGGGGCTTAGCTTCAACGTCCCATCTCAATCCCCATTTTCTTTCAGTTTTCGACATTTTCATGGCCATAATTTTTATTTGGACAGGAAGGGAGTATTATAATAACCATTAACATTCCTATGAGTGTTTAGAGAGGTGCAACGTTCAAAAGCATACGTATTTGGAGCAAGGTGAGAGTCTCGTATAGGCATTCCCTCCAAAATATTCAAGCGATCATGAAAAATGTCTCTTTTTTAGGGGTTTGTTTTACAATTCTTTCACTTTTTAATTCTTCGGCGTAAAACTCGAGTATCGGATTCACTCTTATGAGCCCCATATTCAAAAAATATGTTTTAAACAAATGTTGAAAATATCGCACAGGGCATACGAATCATAGCGCAGATCATTCGTTAAGAAACTTCTCTCATTCTTTATATTTATTCAAGTTACATTCACAAATAATTAAGATTAAAAACGAAACTAAGTTTTTTTTTTTTTTTTTTGCAATATAACATTGCTGCTATTCCATAGCTCATGGTTCGCCCTCACTGTCACGGACCGCCTCCTAACACTTCTTGATATAGTGATAAAAGATGGGGGCGGTGTATCCCTTTATTGAAGATCTGTGGTGCTGTTCGCATGCAACATGTAGTGTTTTCATCTCATGCTCTATTTAAAACATTTTTTACAACGAAAAACATTTTTTGGACATGGGGCTTATAGGAGTCCAAAACCCTGATTTTACCATGAAAAATGAAAAAATTATAAAACAAACCCTAGGATTAAAAAAAATGGCATTTTCGATATATTTTTTGATGTATATTAAGGGAGCACCATTCTTTCTGATTCTTATGTAAAACAACCCTCTCTCTGATCCAAATATGATCACTGTTTTCCCCCATGATCCACCACTTTTTTATTTATTTATTTATTTGGCTGCACAGTGTAATTCGTTATTTTCTATTTTTTGCTACAGTTCGTGCAAATGAGCAGCATTGGCAGCAATGGATCATATCTTCCACCCAAAACCTGGTAACAGGAATACTAATAAGCCGAACCACGTTCTTATCTCTTCTGTCCTACCTAGGGATTACAATACTGAACCAGAAATGCAATATCGGTATGCGGTATTTTTTTAACGTGACACCGTAATACCGGTATTAAAAATTTCCCAAAAAACATTCAAAAACATAATGTTTCATTGCGGTATTTTGTGCAAAAAGTGCATTTTTTAATTACGGTGAACAAACAAAAAATGAAGGAACAAATATCATAATAAAAAATCAATAGTAGCCTCAAACAAAATACATATATTTCATTGTCACTAAGACTGGAACTCATTTTAGTGAATAAATTTCCTGCAGTTGAGAATATTTTTTCTGAATTCACGTAGGTCGATGGTACTGTTAATAATGCACGATATTCCTGTAGTTGCCTAAAGTCTTTCATCTTCAAATAATTTGGTCTTAAACTTGAAAAAAATTACTTTTGTGAGTCTGGGTTTTTCTTTTGTATTGTGTGTAGTTTTTTTTTTATTTTATCGTTATTATTTATAGAAGAACAGTTACTAAGATACAATTCTTTCCCAGTATTAACATCGTACTCAACAATTTCCTCTTGATCAGAATAGGTTTGTGTTTCCTTTTTATTAACTCTTTGGTCTGAAATTTACGAAGAATTGGATCTTGTTAGTTTCTTTTTATTTTTCGTTTTCTTTTCCAAATTCTTTACAATTATGTACATTTCTAAAATATGTTCCAACTGATTATGCCTTATCTCTTTACAAATATTCAAGGTATTATAAATATTATCTCGCTTCGTACAAAGCTAAATAGCGAGACAAAACAGCTAACAGCATGCTAATACCGGTGACAACAAATTACTGTTTGTTATACTAACAAGAAAAAGGTTTTTTCAAAATTCACGACAGTTAAGATAATTATTTTAAAAAAATAAATCATAAAGCATTGAAGATAAATCGTTCATAGCACAAACACATTTGTAATTACACAAAAAATTAGTTTTTACTTGTGGGCAAGTCAAGGAAATGAGAAAATAAAAACGTGGTTCACTAAACTCATGAAAGTGCGATTAATTACACCATCTGGCGATAAAAATATCTTTCCGTAATCCTTCCGCTACTTTTATTCATTCATATTCTATAACTTCGTGCTTTTGAAGCCAAATGTTTGCTTCATTAGATGGATTTCGGAACTGTCTCATTGAAAAAGAAATTTATATTTGAAATAACAGAAGATATCCAATTAGTTCAATTGAAAACTCTTTAATCAAAAACAATTCATTTTTTTTTTAAACAAATATCAAAAATACCGGTGTTCTACC
Source organism: Uloborus diversus (assembly GCF_026930045.1). Taxonomy (NCBI): domain Eukaryota; kingdom Metazoa; phylum Arthropoda; class Arachnida; order Araneae; family Uloboridae; genus Uloborus; species Uloborus diversus. The sequence continues at coordinate 26,575,219 of NC_072740.1, read as the reverse complement.
CTATCAAATACCGGTATTACGATATTGCAAAATGGTTCCAAATACAGGTATTCGGTATTGGTATACCGGTATTGCAATCACTAGTCATACCCATCGCCACACTGTTACCTGGTGGCAAAAAAACTGCTAGTTGATAGCACTTTATCATCAGTTAGACCAGGGGTCTCCAACCTTTTTCACTCGCGGGCCACATTGTAAAGGTTTGGAGGCTAGGCGGGCCATTCCCACATTATTTTCGCTCAGATGGTCTATTTAGCACTAGACTCCCCCCCCCCTTCACCCATACATCGCGAACTTTCTTTTTTTTTTGAATGAAGCGCTAGTGGTGTCCGCGGGTCGGATCTGGCCCGCGGGCCGAAGGTTGGAGGGCCCTGAGTTAGACTATCTGATAAGGATGAACTCACGATTGAGCTGATATGTGTTATGTTGCATCAAAAATAAGGAGAAAGCCGATATTCGATTATAAAAATTTTTTTTGATCAAATGAATCAATAAATAAGAGGTTTAAAATAAATGAAAAGATACGGAATAAAGAATAATTAAATAAATTTATTAATGCACGAGGACAAATAAAGGAGTGAATGAACAAGACAATAAGTGAATGAATAAACAAAGAAATGAACTCGTAAGAAATTTAATAACTGATTGAATATTTTAATGATTAACTGTTTCACGTTGCCCCATCCAATTTGCCTAGCATGTAATTAAATATATGTAGAAATTATTAAAAATAGAAGTAAGCTTAATATTAACTAAATAAATTATACATAATATTAACTGTAATGACTATTTGAAGGTCTAAATGATTCAAATGTTAATTACAAGAACTTTACCCTTTGATAATACCAAAAATAATTTTCGACTGGCAATAAAATATTGCAACAAGAGTATCACTTTTTGAAAATTGTTTGTATTATCATACACTTTAAAAAAAATCCGGAAACGTTTCTGAGTATTTCGTGCAGCTGCGGTTCATGAAAGTTTCGAAAACGTTTCTGAGTATTTCGGAATTCTCTTTCTGTAATGTCCAGAAACGTGTCTGAGTATTTCGGAATCCTCTTTCTGTAATTTCCAGAAATGTTCCTAAGTATTTTGGAATCATCTTTCTGTAATTTTCAGAAACGTTTCTGAGTATTTCGGAATCCTCTTTCCGTAATTTCCAGAAATGTTTCTGAGCATTCTGTGCAGCTGTGGTTCATGAAAGTTTCGAAAACGTTTCCGAGTATTTCGGAATTCTCCAAACAATTTTCAAAAATGTTTCCGAGAATTTCGGAATCCTTTTTCCGTGATTTTTTTTTCTAAAATATAATTCTTTACTATATTGCATACTATATCAGTTTCAATTCTTTCATATCTAAGAGCAATAATACAAGTAATTTTAGAATCATTCGTGGATTTTTTTTTTTTTAATTTCTAATGACAAATAGCATGGTTAACAACATAACATATGCACAGTTATAAATTTTTGAAAATTTATGAAATAATACAGTAGTTTCATTCCTAATCACAAAATCGTCGGGGGATTGGATGTACTTTCTGAAAAGTGGGGATTGTTTGTTAAACAATCTTAAACTTCAGTTTTTCTCTCAATATTTTCAAGACAAAACTATCAAAATATTGTATTTTTAATGCAGAACTTGAAGACATATCTTGTATCAAACTTGATAGCTTTTATCTTCGGATAAAATTTGACAGGACTTACCTACCCTTCGCGTTCCGGAATTCGTTCCCCTCAAGTCAATTTCTCTGGCGAACAAAGTGTAACGAAAAGTACCAACAGAGAAATTAATGAATTCAAATATGACACCAAGTCCCCCTGCTGGAACCGTTCCGGTTGATTCTTCTGTTCTTGCCTTTTTCCAGTTCATCACAAATATAAATACTTAATCAAAATAGGTTACTGATTTAATTTTTACAATGTGCGCAAAATGCATTATATATTTTATTTATTAAAACATTGAACTCTATCACATGATTATTTCATTTGATATATACGAGAATCCCCACCCCACACCATAAGAGTGATGGTGCAAACATAAAATGCTATAAAGCGCCCCCCCCCCTTAAAAAAGCAACCCCCTGAAAATGTGAATGGCACAGTCTGCGTGGTGAACGCCCCTCGTCTTCTCCCTATATGTACATTGCATATTAATAACATAGTTTTTTAAAAAATGATTACTTTTAAAACAATGACATGAAATAATATTACTTTTTATTTTGGCATGTAAATGCAGCTGTTCCATTTTTTTTGTTACTGACTCATTCCTCCTGACTGTCCTACATTAAACTAGTATATCCACGAAGGAAATGTTATTTACGGAACAACTAATGTCAAGGAATTTTTTATTGTTAACCACATTTAACACAATGAATAAGCAGATGAATTAATTGCATAACTATGTTGCTTACTAATAGATAACTGGGTCATTTTCTAATGGTATAAATATTTTTAAATGAATGAATAAATTATAATAAAAAAAGATAAATAATACTGGCACATTTTTTGTGAAGCATATTACAATACTAGAAAAAATTTGCATTACCATATTTTTAATGAATTAAACAATTGATTTTTTTTTAACCAATGTAGTATATCAAAAACGTTTTCGAGTATTTCGGAATAACTTTTCTGTGGTTGCTTTTCAAATATAAATCTTCTTTCTTTTGCGTAATTAGTTTAATTAGTTTGCGTAATTAGTAATAATCAGTTTCAATTGGTTACAACAAATAGTACACTGCGCACATAGGTATGTAGGATAACTTTAAATTAATTAGATAAACCCCAAAACAGTTACAATTGGAGCTTCATCAAATGCAAATCAGCAGAAATATAAATGTATATAACAACATGCTTTAAAATATTCATTAATACTTACAAGTGAACATCAGGGGAATAAAATCCAAGTACCTCCATTACAACCGGATAAGTAATCCAAAGGATTTCGTTTCACAAAGTATAAACACGTGTGTTGGAAACTATTCACGCTTGAACACACAATATATGTCTAATCATGGTTGCAATGGAAATTGTAAAGAAGCAAATCGTTATTAACTAACTTAATAGCTGCGTACATCGTCTAAAAAATCAAGGGCAGTCCAAAATGCAAAGGCATAAAATTAGTTTCGATACATTTTACCACTCTCTAGACATGAAATAACAAGCAATCCAATGCTAAACAGTTGCTGACTGTAGCAACCACAGATAAGAAAAAAATAAGTTCCCGTTATTTCCAACTCACTGGCGCCCGCGTTGGAAGGATAAAATAAGTTTCGAAGCATTGCGTCTGCACTTCCGCTTCTAGGTTTTTTGAAATAACAAAAAGCTTTCTGAATAATGAGGAGTTCGGCTATTGGATGAAGGATTCTTACTATTTCGGAAACGTTTCCGATATATCAAGAAACGTTTCCGAAATTTGTTGCAGTGTATTCTGTGATTTTCAGATGTAATTTTTTCTTGACTGGACTTTCGTGCAAGAACAAATATATATCTCAGTTCTAATCTACAAGTTTTCAATCATTTTCCAAAGTTCAAAATGTAAAAATCTCCCTAAAACACCGAAAATATGCTCAAAGTCCGAATTTTAGCTCGAGATCCTACCGTTGTCCACGAGAATACATCTGTGCAATAGCGGTAAACTGCTTATTTTACATGTATACATTTATATACGTTTTGAGAATAAATCATCTGCGTTCGAATAAAGACCTTTACATTTAGAATTGCCGAATGCTTTTGATCTTTTTAAGAAAATTGAATGTATTAAAGTAACATTTGAGCAAATGTGTAGAGTAGACGCAAAATTAGTATGTTTGTCTGTTCCCTCGGAATAATCGTAATATTTGAATTGTAACAGGTACGTTCACTCTTTTACGTAAGTATTTTTGTAGGAATTGTAACTTAAAATGTAAAAACACATGTTAAAATTTTAATGTGTTTTAAATTAAACAACTAATGCTCAGATGGACCCTTTTAGCCTCAGTTTTGTTCCAAACAACATCATTTATAGGATACAATACAGCAGAATTTAAGGTAGGGCTGAAAGGATTAATGAAATTATGTGATTTTACTTCACTCTATTTAATTTAAAAAACAAATATTTACAAATATATGTCCATTAGCTTTCCCTTTAGAAGTATGAAAAATAGTAAAGGCATGTTATTTTAACTTTATAATAAAGTTTTATTGAATTTATATTAAAATTTATGTTTTTTTTGTTGGTCTTACACGCAGAAACAAATTTTAAAAAAATTTAATTTACGTAATTTGTTTAAATACTTAATTTATGTAACAGAGGACAAAAAGAGTGAACATACCTAGTACAATTCGAATATTACGATGAATCCAAGGAAACAGACAAACATACTAATTTTGCGTCTACACATTTGCTCAACTGTTACTTTAATACATTCAATTTTCTTAAAAACATCAAAAGCATTCGGAAGTTCTTAATGTAAAGATCTTTATTCGAACGCAGACGATTTATTCTCAAAATGTATACACATAAATGTATACATGTAAAATAAGCTGTTTGCCGCTATCGCACAGATGTATACTCGTGGACAATGGTAGGATCTCGAGCTAAAATTCGGACTTTGAGCATATTTTTGGTGTTTTAGGGAGGTTTTTACCTTTTGAACTTTAGAAAATGATTGAAAACTTGTAGATTAGAACTAAGATATATATATTTGTTCATGCACGGGAGATGTGTGAAGACCGTTAAAACCCATTTTTTCAACGGAAAAAACCTGAAAAATCATGTTTTTAATGAGTTATACGGTGGAAAAAAGCATTTCTAAACACCCAGCAGCGATCAAAAGTTGTGTTTTATCATCCAATTCTTCGATTTATACTAAGCATTGAGCCACGTATCAGGGAAAAAATATGATCATACTTTTTAGTTTTCAAAATCGCGACTTGAATCCATTCTGAGCTCTGCGGTACTTAGGGGGTTAAAAAATTCAAAATTGTAGCACCACTACGAAATAGTCCAAGAATTTTGCCGCATTTTGAGCCATAATAGAAGATTCTAGCTCAAAACCCGCGAGTTCGGTGGATTTTTGCCCACTATGCCACATTGTGCGACGTACTTATGTTTTTTTTTTTTTGGAGGGACCCATATAACAAAGATTAGCTCTCCTCCCACTTTTTTTTTTTTTTTTGAAATTTGAATTTTTTTTGTGTGTGTGGGTGGGTGGGGGGGGGGGAAGCAACAGTGCCTTAATTTTGTCATTTTTTTCTCGAAGTGGGGCAAGGATTTCATACTGTCCCCCAGTGGCACAACCAAAAAATAGTTTTAGATGAAATACAATTTCAGGTAATCTTTGAAGATAGAGATGTTCCTCCGAAATTTTTAAAAATTGAAAACATTAATACATGTTTCATGCATAATTATAATTTAAATATTATTACATATTTCATAAAATTTTGATTTCACAAAAATTTAGGCAAATAATCTCGCAAAAATTAGTGAATTTTGTAGTATTTTATTTTAGTTAATGTAACGGTTTATTTGCACAATTTTTTTAATGCTTTTTTTTAAAGTTCATTGTAATCACTTTCAATGGGCATATAATTATGACATCTGTTTTATTTTTGTTTCATATTACACCTCTGATACATTTTTTCGAAAGGAAGTTTTTCTTTTGCATTAAAATATAGTTATCTGTGATATATTTTTTTATTGATCCTCAATAAACTTCACGATTATATATACCTTCATGTATATTTTACACTTCTGATATATTTTTTCGAAAGGAAGTTTTTCTTTTGCATTAAAATATAGTTGATATTGAAAATACGGCAATTACATAAAATAATGCAAAACTGTTACATAGTGTAATATTTTCACTAAAAATGTTTAAGATTTATTTGAATTACTTGGGGGCTCGGCTCGTCCCATGCTAGGGTATGAAGTATTTCCAAATCTAAGCAAGGAAAAAGTTCCTAGCGGAGCTCTACTCGAAGTTTAGACCCAAAAGGAAATAAATGCTCTCGCTCATTCAACCCTTAATTGCTGTCACCCCCCTCCCCAAACACATGTTTTTTATTACCATGAAGACTGCCTGAGGACTGCCCCCTCTATCCTCTCTCATTGTCACCGGCGGTAGGCGTGGCTAAAGCGAAAATTCGTAGATTTCGGCAAAATTTCCCAGTTTTTCCCTCCCAATTACTCTTATCCTAATTTAAGCAAGATTAAATAAAAGGTATCCCTGAAAAGCCCAAACTTTCAAGAATAACGCGTAGTTTTTCAATTTCAGCAAATGTTTGATCTTGAGTATTTATGAAGTGTTTAAACAGAAAGCACCTCTTACTTTGTCAACTCATAAATTTAACCGCCATTTACTATTAAATTTTAACAGAAAATGAAAAGTTAAAAAACACGCGTCATTTGTACTGCTGTGAAGAATCTTATACAGAAAAAATTATCTCAAAATATTTAAATGCGAATTAGCAATAGGGAGGAAACTTCCTCGTAGACTTAACATTGACTTCGTACATTCGGAGGCTCTCTCCAGCGGCCCCTTAAGGCTAATAAGTTCTAGGAAGAAATTAATATCTGCAGAATAAACAGAATCGTCAAACGATATAACGTATGCTATCGGTACGACGAATTGTAAACAAGCATTTTATTTTCAAAAAAAGGAAAAAAACACATAAAATTAAAGAAATGCCGCTTATTTGGTGACTTTAACTCATTTAATCTCAATGTAACTTGTTTTTAATGAGAGAAAAATGTGTAACGCATTTGTTTAGAGTTTAAAATAGTAGCAACACAACGTAGAAAAGGGTGGTTCATTCAGTGATTATAAACAAAATTTTATGATATACGCCTTGCATATAATGCTTTAACAGACTATAAAATGTCATAAAAAGCTTCATAACTGAGTTGAAATAAGCAGAATTTTTTTAACAAGAGGCAAAATTAACAACAACACTTCACCTCAACGAATGTAAACAAACATTTATGTTATTCTGAAAAATCGAAGAAAAAAACCAATAAATTTCATGAAATGCGGATTTTTTGGTGACTTTTACTCATCTAATATGAAAATAGTTTCATCAATTCAAGTAGTTTTCGATGGAAGGAAAAAATGTACGACTATATAATAACACCACTTGCAGAATGGTGGCTCAATGGTTCACTACGCGAACGTAAACAAAACTTTATCTATCTCTCAAATAAAATCTGTATTTAAAATGAACATAGACTGACAGATAACATAATAGACATATAACATAATACATAGAACATAAGAGATGAAAAATTGATGCTTCGACTTACCTGGTATTGAAATAAGTGCTTTTGAAACCGAAGAAATAGATAAAACCTTTCCTAATTTCCCATAGTATACCTCACTCAGCATCCTCGTAGGATTAACATGGTAAAGTACAGCTGGCATGTAAGGGAGTGACGTCACACGCATACACTTCATTTCCGGTTAAACGGTAGACGTCACGCCAGCATGGTAGCCAATCAGGGAAAAGCCCTTCGCGAAAGCTCTAGGATGTGGATTTATGCGTCGCGAAACGACGTTCGTTATTGTTATTGTTTACATCTAAGGATTTTGACCACGTGTTCGTGTTAAAGGTATTACGTGATTTGTAATTATGATTAATTTTGGGCAAAAGTGTGGGAACATTGCGGACCTTAAATATGCCATTGAAGAATGCGAAAAAGAAAAGCTTATCCAAGTCTGTTTCGCATTCGCATACTATTGAAAGTGCGAAAAAGCGATTATGCCATAGTTACGCTATGCGGAAATTATTCCTGCATTAAATCTGAAAAATACCGGAGTCATTCAACAGAATTCCGCCCAAACAAAGCGTAAATAATGTTTACAATTTATAAACTTTAAAATTAGTTTGACGAGTAAAACTTAATGAGAAATTAAAATATTCACTCATTTAGGATTGATGACTTAGTTTGACCTTCGTGCGTTTTGTTTTTGCTTTTTCTGAATTGTGTATTTGATATCACTCTCAGGGGCCGCTCGTCGCTATGGGCAGGATGGGCCTGCCCACCCTGCAATTAATAAAAATTGTAATTAATAAAATACATTATTAACAAAAATATCGTTTTGTGTTACAGTTTAAAAATGCAAACTGTTAGGCGAACAACAGATTTCAAACATCTAGCCCCCCCCCCCCCCCCGCATATCTCTAAACATTACCAGAAAGTTTTTAAGTCCCATTAATTTTAGTGCTGTGCACAGCTTTGAGAGTTGCAGGCTTACTCGAAGCTGCCAGAAACCAAGGGCCATCCATACCTCTGATCTTAGCCAATCGCAATGACTGAATCAGAAAGCGGAAAACGGTGTGTGATAACACTGGAAGGAATTCATTACAACTCAAGGGTGGTCAAAATTCGCCGAGCCCGAACAAAATCATAGTTGTCCAATACTAACCGAGAGCAGAGCAATAGCCAGTTTGGAGGAAAGAGTAGAGGTCAGCAGGGAAGAGTCTAGCAACGTCGCTCAATAGAATAGCATGTAAAAGGGCAGAGAATTGGCTGCCCCCTGTCCATGTGTCAGGGGAAACCTTTTATCATACCGTTCCGCTTCTGTTTTTTTTTTGTCTTAATTATTTCCTTTTCTAAAGCCGGTTTCATGAGATACTGCATGCATTTGTTTTACAACGCATACATAATTTTTGTTAGTTATTTGTTTGTTTTTGGAGTTGGAGATGCTTATTCTCAAAATTTCTGTGTAAAGACTTTCTTTTTGAATAGTAGAGCAGCCCGGTGGTCTGATGCACCAGCAGAAAAAAAAATGACTGGTCCTCAGATTTTTTGGTCGTCCACGCAAAAAATAAAAAGAAAAGAAAGAAAATTCCATAATACCTAATGATAATACAATTATCCAACGCTTCATCTTTTACGTCAATTTTGAGATTAATTTTCGTTAATTTCTATGATTTCTCAGTAGCTTTTTTAAAAACTTATGTCCATTTTTTTTCTCGTTTTGAGAGTCTGGTCCCTTAATGTTTGAGGGGGTGTACCTCCCTTCCCTCTTGGAAAGAGGGGGATGGCACATTTAATGATGATGAATATTTTTATTACAACATATTATTATTACTACTGTTAATATTATTATCAATTTGATTGGTTAAGGGAAGTGTTTCATTTAAATAATATAGGGTGTTCCGTTTTAACCAGCAAGACCACTTTTTCTCAACCGTTAGTCCAAGATGCATACTTCCAATTGCAAAATTGTTCAAAATCAGATGCAGAATTAAGATACTAAAAGTTTAAAGCGAAAAAAAAAGAGTCAAAAAAATATAAGAAATAACTTTCTATATAGGCCCTAGTTCCCTTAACTTATATTTAGAGAGATAATCTCCATAATTGACATTTACACGACCAAAACTCAAGGAGATATTCGAGTTTAAAGTTTTAAGGGACCAGATAGAAGGTGAGATAGGAACTTATCGCCCTTTCAGAAGAATGATAGGTTGTCGAAGTAAAAAAACAAAGTATTTATGCTTTTCAAGGTTATTCAAAAACAAATGCAAATGTTATGCTGTGATACGCAAAAGCACTACAAAATCTCAATCAATTTGAAAAACCACACCCTATGCACACAAAAATTTTAAACCTGAGTAAACTGTTATATTTTCCCCGAAAAGGTCCACAACAAAGGGGCCCCCACAATAAAATTTTTTTACAAAATATACTAACTTTCACGGGTCGAAAATATCAGATATATACATATATATCAAAATATTCGGATACATATCAAGGTATTGGATATTTTCGAAAATGTAATGATCTATTCGAACCCTGATTAGGGGCCTCCACTCCTTCGTTGCCCCTGGGCCTCCACACTTCCAAATCCGACCCTGCAGGAGGTTGAGATAAATGTCTTCCAGGAGTCCTTCTAAAAGCTATATGAACGTTGGCAGAAGTGCATAGTCGTTCAAGGTGACTATTTTGTAGGTAGATGTACTTTGGTAATGTGAACTATTCAGGGTAAGGTTTTATGCAACTTGTCCTCGAACTTTTAGATCATACTAGGTACATTTGAGTTTTCAACTTAATATTTCATAACGTTTTTGAGTGACGCAAGTTTACGCGCATGAAGGCATCATGAGAGAATTTGCGATAATTAACTAAGGGGCGTTTAAAATGGATATTTTGGTCATCTATATGTTCTTAGGTACATATGCATGTACAGATGTGCCGAAAAAACTTTTGAAGTTTAAATTGGGTGATCTTAAAATAGAAATTTAGGTCGATATCTGATTTTCTTTTTTTTTGTGATTGCAATTCCTTATAGTAAGGAAGTAAAGTGAAATGAATCAATGATCCTTTAAATCCCTGAGAATCTTATCAATTTATTTCTGTTAGATTTTTTTTTTTTTTTTGCCATTGGCCAATGGCATCAGCAGTCAGCCATTTGGAGGAAAACAATCGACCATCTTTGAACAATCAGAGCCAACCATCGGCGTCGGCCCATCGAACAAAAAATGCCATCGGTCGAGCCCTATCTGATTGGAGCAATTCTTCCTAATGTCACCAAAAACAACTTAATTTTTAAGATTTCAACTTGAAAGTTTAGCAAGAGGACAGCTGTCGCTTACTCTTCCCTTCTCCTCTAACTAGGAACAGTATACTAAAAGGTTACTTGTAGGGCTTTGCTACAAATTTTGGTAGGGCTTAGGATTGTTTTAATGTTTTCGTTCAACAAATTCTACTATTGAATGAAAAATTAAAACTAAAAAATCAGTCTTGAGGGCCACATCTCGTATTAAGCTAAAGCTCACCACCCAGTAACCTAACATATAAAGTTTAAATATATAATACTTTTTCCTGGATGCCTTACAGACCACAACACATACAAATCAATATATTCCAGGTCACGCGGAAGGTCCCAGGTTCGTGACCTGGTGGGTACAAGAGTGGAAGTTGTAGAGGGTATAAATGTTCCAGAGATTCAAGGGGAAGTTTCAAGTGAGGAGTTAGATTGGGAAACTAAGGGTGTAATTTTGGGGGACTCTATGGTAAGGGAGGTGGGTAACACAGTTGGGAGAGTAAAGCGTAAGGTGGCTAGGTGTTGTTTACCAGGGGCTCGGGTAAAAGACGTTAATATGGTTGCTGAAAAGAAGGGAGTATTGAATAAGGAGGACGTGGTTACTTTGTGGGTGGGAACAAATGATGTAGGCCACAGTAAAAATGAGGAGTTTTCTAGGGAATGGGAATCCCTGTTGGATAAAGCAACCAGCTTTTCGACGAATGTCCAAGTGGTTGGTTTGCTTCCCAGGTATGGAGTGCATAGGAGCTGGCTAAATCAACGTGCGAGGTGTATGAACTTGCTACTGAAGTCAATTTGCGAAAAGCGCAGTATCAGGTTCATTGATGTATGGAGTCATTGTAAACGGGATTGGATTGCTAGGGATGGCCTGCATCTGAGCTCTACAGGGGTCAAAATGGTTAGTGGATTAATTTTAAGGGCTTCAGAGTCAAAAAACTAAGTTGGAATGGGGGGCATGGTTCAAGCATCAGGTATCGAGAGAATGAAATTTTTTTGGGTATTGCTAGAAATGGAAATAAAGTGATGAACAAGAGTAGTAATGTTAACAATTGTAATTTAGGAAATTTCAGGGTGTTAAATAAAAGCAACTTAGGCATGCTTAAAGTTTTCTATACCAATGCTCGCAGTATTAGGAACAAGATGGATGAATTGAAAAGCATAGTTATGGATGAGAAGTTGGATGTTATTGGAATTACAGAGACATGGGCTACCGAATCTGATGCAGAGTTATTACATATTGCTGGGTATAATTTGTTCAGACAGGATAGAGTAGGTAAAAGAGGTGGTGGGGTTTTATTTTATGTTAGAGACAATTTTATTTGCAATGAATTGGTCATAAATGATAAGCCTATACTGATATTGATATGGTTTGGCTGGAGTTGATGAGCAGTAAGGGCAAAAAGCTACGGTTTGGAAACATTTATAGGCCACCTAATTCAAACCAGGGACAAGATGAACAGATGTACCGTATTATTAGTGACATGTCCAGTAAGGGATCCGTTATCATAATGGGGGATTTCAATTTTCCGGGTATTGATTGGAATAATTTTTATTCTGGTAATGGCAAAGAAGAGGAATTTTTAAAAGTAATTGGTGACTGTTTCTTAGATCAAGTTGTAACTCAGGGAACTCGAGAGGAGGCAATTTTGGATCTAGTTTTTTGTGACATAGGTAGTTTTGTTCAGGGGTTGAGTGTAGGGGAGCATATTGGAGATAGTGATCATAACAGCATTAGGTTCCGGGTTAAATTTGAAGTGTGCAAAGATGATAATTTTAGGTTTGTGCCCAATTTCAGAAACACTGATTTTGTTGCACTTAGGCAGAGCTTGAAAGAGGTTTTTTCGTCAGGGTTGGAAAATAGCGACGTAGATCAGCAATGGACGGAATTTAAGGATAAACTTGCTAAAACCGTTGGGGACTATGTTCCATTTAGGAGAAAAGGTGTTAGTACCAAAATTTGGCCCATGTGGTTCTCCAGGGAGACTAAAGAAGCTCTTAATTATAAGCAAGCCACTTTTCGTAAGTTTAAAGAAACTGGTCAGAGTGCGGAGAGACTCCAGTATAGTAAGGCAAGGCGAAATTTTAAGTATTTGGTACGGATTCAGAAAAGGGAATTGGAGCAAAGGCTGGCAGATGACATTGATGGGAATCCTAAGAGGTTTTTTGCTTACACTAATTCTGGGAAAGCTCGAAACAGTCAAATTGGGCCTTTGGTTGATGAGTATGGAAATTTAATCCAAAACGATAGGGATATTGCAAATGTTCTAAATAACTTTTTTTCCAGTGTGTTTAACGATAACTGTATCTCAACAGTTGACACTAACAAGACACAAGCTATTATACAGCTTGAGGATTTTGTATTTTCCAGGGAGGAGGTTTTATTTCATTTGAAAAAGATTAAAGCAACTAAAGCTCTGGGACCAGATAATATTTATCCAAAAATTTTAGTAGAATGTGCAGAGGAATTAGTGGATGTTATTTTGAATATTTTCAATGCTTCTTATAACTCGGGGACGGTGCCAGAGGACTGGAAGCTGGCAAACATAACGCCACTCTTCAAGAAGGGGTCTAAAGGTATTGCTGGGAATTATAGACCTGTAAGTTTGACTTCGGTGATTTGTAAGATTTTCGAAACTTTGATCAAAATTAAGATCATGATGTTCGTAGAGACTAATAGTCTGTTGACTAGTTTGCAGTATGGTTTCAGGAAAGGTAAATCCTGTACTACTAATTTATTGCATTTCTACGACAAGGTTACCTCAGCTTTAGATAACAAAAAATGTGTGGATGTTGTTTATATTGATTTTCAAAAAGCTTTTGACAAGGTACCGCATGTTGCTCTTCTCAGCAAGTTAGCTGACATTGGAATAGGAGGAAAAACTTTACTTTGGGTAAGAAATTGGCTTACTGGTAGGAAGCAAAGAGTAGTTGTGAGAGGAAATCATTCTAATTGGAGTGATGTTTTAAGTGGGGTTCCTCAGGGATCAGTTTTAGGGCCTCTTTTGTTTATTATATTTATGAATGACATCAATGAAAATATTTCTGAAAGCATGAATTGTTTTGCTGACGATGTAAAAGTTATGGGGATTGTCGAAAATGAAGAACAAGTAAAACAGCTGCAAGAGGATTTAAATCATATTACTAAGTGGGCAGATAAATGGGGTATGGCAGTTAATGTAGGGAAATGTCAAGTGCTACACTTAGGTCATGGAAATAAGCGTATGAGATATCGTTTACAGGGTTCAGTCATAAATCAGGCAGAAAATGTTATGGATCTGGGTGTCTTCATAAATCAGGACTTCAAGTTTTGTCAACAGTGCAGTATTGCTAGTAACAAAGCCAACAAAATGCTTGGGTTCATCAATAGATCTATTTCAAACAAATCTAAGAAAGTTCTTCTGCCTTTATATAGGAGTTTAGTAAGACCTCATTTGGAGTATGCTGTGCAGTTCTGGTCGCCTTATCTGAAGAAAGATATTTTTGTATTGGAAAGGGTTCAAAGAAGGGTAACTAAATTAGTAAGGGGACTCTCAGATTTAGATTATGATACCAGACTTAATAGGCTTAACATGTATAGCCTAGAGCAAAGGAGAGTCAGAGGGGACATGATTCAGTTATTTAAATTTATCAAAATGAAAGATGTAAATGGATTAAATTTTTGCGGGGAAAGCAGGACAAGGGGTCATTGTTTTAAGCTATTTAAATCTCAGGCTAACTTGGAAATCAGGAAAAACTACTACTTTAGCAGGGTCGTGGGCACTTGGAATAGCTTACCGGAAGAGGCGGTAATGAGCAAGGGAGTGGATAGCTTTAAGAGGGCCATTGATCTTCATTGGGGACTAATTAATTGACTAGGACCAGCCTAGCTGGGCCCAGAGCCTGTTGCTGGTCGTCACATTTGTATTTGTATTTTTAGAATAAAACTTTTTAAAAAGAAAGTTGATACTGTATGTTATGGTACATTATGGTTTCTAATATTCAAGTATATAGAAATTAAATGTTTAAAATTCAGGGAATAAAGTGCAAATTTATATGTCTCACCTGTGCAAATGGATTGACCAATTAGTAGTTTTGCTTTTCAAGCAATAATTCCCTATAGAAAGCTATACTATGAGGTACAATTACTATTCTTAGTTATTTGATTTATAAGAAAGAAACTATGTTAAAATGTGAATGTTAAACTTTCATTGACAAATCATAAAATCTTCATGATTTTCCAAAAATAAATTTTTCTTGAAAATAATATTTAAACTAAATAAAATCATTTTTATAAACCATCTATGCTTCTTAGTAAGTAATCATTCAATCACAGAAGGCATCTTTACTCTTACTTTCACTAAAGGTTTCAAATGGCCCTATACCTGAAAAAGCTTAGGGCCTCTGCAAATCTAAATCTGGGCCTGCAATTGTTCAACCCTGCACTCCAAGTTGTGAATTGTGATTAGTATTGCCCAGCCGTCAAAATTTGATCCCAATAATCACTCAAAACTTAGATTTTTACCAATTTTGAACTTGTAACATAATAGTTAAAAGAAACAAAAAGAAAAAAAAAGCCAGGTTTTTGAGCTGAAAAATCTGATTTAATGCTACATTCAGATTCTCAAAATCGTAAGCTGATTTTTCAATCTTTCAAAAACAGGATCTTGTCTGTAAAGTCAAAACAAACCTAGGCTAGATTTAAATCCTTGTCTACATAGCCAGAGAGTTTAATATCTAGTACTTTATTATTGTTTCCTTATTTAACATCTACTGACAAGTACAGCTCAAAAACCCTATCATTTTGCAATGATGAGTAAATATAAATTGTTCCTTTTTCTTTTTATCATTTCTTTGTTGATGATTAAAACTGTTTCAGTGAGATAAATAAAGCATATTATTCGATAAATTGTGTGTAGTAGATAGGTTTGTTATTGAAAGAGTAAAACGAACCTAAATATATTAAACATCATCTTGAAAGATAAACTTGTTTTCTTTCAAGTTTCAAAAACATAACAATAAATTATGGTATTATTTGTTTACTAACACATGCCAATTTGTTTTTTATTTTAGATGTATACTTTAGAAATTTGTGTGGACAATATTGTATCAGCAAAAAATGCTGCATTAGCAGGTAATATTTAAAATTAATTGTAAAGTTTGAGCACAATGTTTGAGTAAAAAGCAGGTTGAAACCAAAACGTACAGTTGATGGGGCTAGATTTAGGCATAAGCAATTCCTTAGAGGTATCCACACCTAGAAAGTCCTGGGAGTAAATCCTTAGTTTCTAACAAAGAGAAATAGCAAATTGTTATATATTTTTGATTTTTCTCCTTGTTTCTCTTTCTCACATATAGGTCATTCTATACAAAATGAACAACTTAGCTGTGGCTGACATGTCACAGATTTGAATGAAATTTTGTATTTGGGTAAAATATGAAGTGAAAAATGATGTGAAAAAAAAAAGTCTGAAGTGGATGTTTATGCTAAGTCCAAATTTTCAAAGCTCATAACAGCCAGTTTGTATCTCAATAGCTCCGTAAGTTATGAACATAAAGTCAAAAAATAAATATTTTCACCTTCTTTAGACAAATCTCTATCAGGAAATACAAAAGTTAAACTTATTTTGAGCTTTTGTTAAAGCTGGGATATTAACAAAGATTGAAAACCTGTCAATTAACTGTAAAACCTGTGAAGTTGACCACCTGTCTAAGTTGACTGCTTTTTTCAGGCATGGAATTAGCCCTTATCGTGTAAATCAACCTTTGTAAGTTGACCACCTGTTTAAGTTGACCACTAAAGTAGTGCACCGGAAGTGGTCAACTTACATAGGTTTCACTGTACTTCCAATTTCAAATTACTCTGCTAGCTTTTTTAACAAAGAAAACAGTAAAAAAAGAAAAAGAAAAACAAACAACTAAATAGTAAAAACACATAACATTTTAATTCAAGTAAAATTTCACCAATTATGGTCAGTTGTTTTAAGTTCATGGATAACAGCACAGGTAACCTAAGAGGTTTTTTGCTTACGCTAATTCTGGGAAAGCTCGAAACAGTCAAATTGGGCCTTTGGTTAATGAGTATGGAAATTTAATCCAAAACGATAGGGATATTGCAAATGTTCTAAGTAACTTTTTTTCCAGTGTGTTTAACGATAACTGTATCTCAACAGTTGACACTAACAAGACACAAGCTATTATACAGCTATCAAGATAGTTTTCTAGCCTAAGAATATTTTCTTAAATCTGACATCTGATCCGAAATTCATATAAAGGTTTTAAGAGTATTCTAAATTTAATTTAAAAAATGAAAGTTTCTACGTTTTGCGTAATATTTGACTTATTTTTAAAATTCATGCTTCTATTTGTATTATAAAGATATAAAATGCCTAGTTAGGAATAATTGGGGAAGTTTTTATAGCACATTTAAGATTAAAGTATTTTTTAAACTTCAAAACCTTTTGTTTACTTCTAAAAAGTTGTGTGGTTTATAGAGGATTGCGTTATATAGGTCTGTGTTATAATGGTCATCTACTGTATGGCTGAATGGGTAGATGCATTGTCATGGCGAAGCATGAGTCCCCTAACATTCATTTCTTGGAGAATTTCTGGAAGACATTGGTGTGCCAGTTTACTGTAACTGTTTTCTGTCCTTCCAACTTGATGGTTTTGACCAATCCCATATTTCTAAAGAAAACTGCATACATTACTTTTTTCATTGCTCATTGTCTTTTCACCATTATCGCCGTCGAATTATCTACAAAGACCCATACTTTTGCTTTCTTAACTAGTTGAAACATCAAAAAACTATATGTATGTTTCATAGCCTGTTACAATTTTAGAAATGATGCGGTTGCCACCCTCATTTAGCAATTTAAGGGTTTCTTTGCTGATTCTGACATGCACCTCTCTTCGATACTCATTTAAATTATGGAAAATTTAATGGCAAACTATTTTTTTCATACGTAATTCTTCATGAATGACTTGTATTATGGTTGGGGATCCAATGTTAAGTTTTTTCTATATCATTTGGTTGGTGCAGCAGTTATTATCCATTAGCCTTTTTTTTTATAAGTGACACGTTCGTTGTTCAGGATTTACTAAGGACAGCTTTCCTGTGGAAAAGAATCATCCTGAAGAAAATTGCGGACTCTACAAAATTCTTTAAACCACCTGAATACTGTACTGGGTTGGTACGCCTGCTGAAAATTCTGAAAAACTCCTGAAATTTTCCATTTAGAAAATAATTTGCTTTAACATATGAAAAGATTTGCTTGCTTTATTTTTTTTTTCAGAAACAACTTTTGCTTTTGATAAAGCTTTTTGCTGCAAAATTAAATTATTCATGTCCTTTTTATTAGTGCAATCAATGTACAACATCAACCCATCAACTTTTTAATTGCTCAAATGGGCTAAAATGATTCTGACCACTCATTCTGGGGGCATTCTGAGCTATGAATGCCCTCATTCCATTTGTACTCTGTCAATAAATTTTGAGAAACAACCTTTGTCTCCATCAACTTCTTACAATGACAGACTCATGCTTGACCTGCCTTGAGTTTTACATTTGTTGCATTCTTTGGGGTTCTAAACAGAGAGGGTACCCATCATGAAAGGAATCTGTTTGAAGACCCCAGAAGAATAGACTTTATCCCTTTATACTGGTTTCTTTCCACTTTCATAGCAAGAGAAGACTGATATATGTACAAAATAGTGTTCTGCTTATGTTTCTTTATTTCTCTTTCAGTATTCTGTAACTGAAAATTTCTTCAGATGTTGGTGCTGAATCTTGCAATTTACTGGTTGTTGTGAGAGGTTTCAATGGTCTCTCCTAGAGGATTTTTAACATTTACCTGATATTAGGGAAAATTGGTGGTTAATATAGGTGGTAGCGGTTTGAAATGGTCACTCACAGAAACTTCACTGTAATATGATACTGTTTGAAGTTAGCTCAAAATTAAGAACAAAGCGTAACTATCACGAATATTATAGTTAGCATTATATTCGTAGTGCAGGATCTGACATATTAACCTTCCGTATTTGGAGAGGGTACTGTGTAAGTTGTGGGGATATGGTAGTGGGAAGTGGTATCGATGGATAGCAGTATATGTGCCATTTGCAGTTGTAGCAATCATATGTGTCAATTGTAAGCACCAGCATGTGTTGTGGAACAGCATATTTGAAATGGTGGTCTTTTTAAACTACTTAGCAAGTGTTTCACCTTTGTTTCCTGCTTGATGCTTGACCTACATGATCATCCTGTTTGGCTGAAAAAGATCGCTGAAGGATTATTCTTGCATTCCTGTCAGAAAATCTCTGACAAGCTGCATGTTTAAATTCTAAACACTTTAGAAATTCCTGAGTGGATGGTCTCATGAGTGCCATATTTTCCAGCATTGTAACAGTCTGAGATCGACCAGGTGTTTTTTTCTTTAGTGCAGTACCTGTGGCTGTGAAGTTTGATCCCCAAACATCTTTTTTTTTTTCTATCAGAAACTGGATCATCTCTGCCGATTTGGAAACCAAACAAAACATTCTTGCTGAGTAGTAATTTTAAAAAAACATCATTTTGAATATGTTCCTCTGCAGTACATGATGATACTTATTGCACTATGCCATTGTTACTACTGAAAATGGCCCATATACTGCATTCTGTCTATAAGACTTCTTTCACTGTATCTGCACCACAACCCACACAGCATCCTCTCAACACCAATGGTTAATATGCCGGACACTGTATAACTCTTATTGTGTATAAATAAAATTTAATTAAAGTTCATTTATTTTTATGCAGGGGCCAACAGATTAGAGCTGTGCTCTGAGTTATCAGTTGGTGGTCTTACTCCGAGTGTAGGTTAGTTAAGTTTTACTCTGATTTTTAACTTATTGTATGTAAAAGTCTGAAGTTCAATGCAGTTTTGTAAATCAGTATTCCATTTCTTAAGAAGGTTTTAAGAAGTTTTCATTCATTAAAACTATTTTTATTTATTCAAGGCCTTTTTAAAACTGTCCAGAAGATTGTAAATATACCTATTCATGTTTTAATTCGTCCACGGTCTGGACACTTTGAGTATGATGAAGAAGAAATCAATGTTATGGAAGAAGACATTCAAAACTTTATTAACCTTGGTGTGGATGGCATTGTACTTGGTGCTTTGAAAGGGTGAGTATATTTATGATTTAAGAGTAGTTCTCACTATGGCAATACCTATGGAAACAATTTAAAATAATATAGTTTGCATGAAGTGAAATTTCTTCAGAAAATAGTCCACTCATATTGATCAGTTGGTTAACCTATGTAAGCAGAAAAAGGATTCCCAGCAGCTATGCTCCTGGCAAATTTTAAAAGTATTACTTGGTTGCCCCCTCCCCCTTTTAAAATTTTCCAAAAAACCCCTGCATTTTGTTTAATACAGTCAAACCTCGTCAACACAAACTTGCTGAACGCGAAAGTTCACCTAGCACAAAATAAATGCTATTCCCCGTCAAATGAAGCTACAAATTAGTGTTAAATCAATCACTTAACACAAAGAAGATTTAGACGAAAACAATTATAAGGTCTTGAAAAAAAAAGAAAATCCCCATACTTTTACATGAAATTACTTTCGAAAGTCGAAAAAAATTCCTCTCATTGTGTAGAAAAATAGGAGAACCACATTGCTTCAAGAAAGTACAAACTTTAGATGTAGACTATGCTTACAATAAATAAGCATGGATAAATGGTGAAATCTTCACCAAAGTACTGAGAAACCTAGATTTTAAATTTCATCGTAAAAAAAAATCTAATCTAATCCTGGACACCTGTTTCGTAAAGGTTTTAGGTCTAAAAGCGATAAAGTGTTGTTTTACCCGTCAACACTACAGGGAAAATCCGGTCTTGCGATCAAGGAAAAATCAGATGTTTTAAAATGCATTGTCGTGCATAAATGATCCAAATAGCCGTTGTCTGTTTCGAATTACTTGTGTTTCTTACTTAAACTATATATTTTGATGCTTGGATGTACATTTTTGTACAAAGGTACTTTGGTTCCTATATTTTCCGAGACACAAAAACAAAAAATCCGGTAAACTTCGAAATTGGTTAACGCGACATTCGGTTAACATGAAATATTTGAGCGTCCCCGTGGAGTTCGTGTTAACGAGGTTTGACTGTAATTTCAAATGAGCATAAAAAGTGCACACTCCATGCTGTTGCTCTTCGTGAAAGTATAGAGGTTCAGCCATATCTTTCTTTAACTACAAGCAAAAGCATTATTAATATTATCTTAAATATTTAAGCCCCAAGAATTCAGTCTTTCTTTTACCAATGATAATATCATTGGTAAAAGAATATTTAGCTATATTATTGCTAAATCTTCAATAGATAAAAATATTGGAAATGTAAATAGCAATTTTAACAAGACCACAATCCTTCTTGATCGTTGTAGAGAAAACAAAATGATGGTTTATATTGAGAAAACTGTTTTCCAGCTTTTTACACTGTCTACTAAAAACCATCCAGTCTATGTTGAGCATAAAACTCAGGTAGGAGACTCACAAAAGAAACTGCAGAAAAAGGTGATGGTTGACTCAGTCTCCTTAGAAAACAATCAGATGGCCCCTTAATTTCACCGAAAGATGTCCTGAATGCAGTATGTAAATTGCGGTACAAGGCCTTTCTTGTTCTATCACAGAGAACTACTCTGCCGTGGACTTGGTAAAGAGCAATAACTGCAAGTTTTTCATTTTTAATTGTTTTGCATTTTTGTCACCTGTTATACGTTAGCTTTACTGTACAAGCTTGCTTAGTTGGTTTTCACTGAAAAAAAAGCGGCTTAAAAACAGACTAAATGCAACATTTTCCTATTGTTGGTAGGGAATCCAAAATGCGTTTCTTCAAATATCTCAAAAACTCATTTCTGCATGTCTGCCCATGGCAATACTGACCACCACATCTACAAGCTGCAATAAAAAAAAATGGACAAAGTAAAAAACGAAGCACTAAAACTCATTACCTTAGCAGCTTACTCAACACCTATTACTGCCTTGGAAATTCAATTAGGACTTGAGCCCTAGAAGGTTCGTAAAGAAAAACAGGTACTCAAACACTTGTAAAATGCAGATAACTTGTAAAATGCAACTTGTAAAAATGCAAATGATTTCCTTTGCTGCACTGATAGCAGTTTGTGCCTCCCAGGAAAAGACTGAAAACACAGCATTCATTCTATACTAAAGCTGATGACCATGTGATTAAATATAAAATAAACAGCTATCCCCACTTGCTTTTTTACCTTGATGAAAGATTTACACCTACTGTTATAATTCCATTTCAAATCTCTCAATGTCCATAAAAAAAAGAAAGAAAGTATTATTACACTAGTTCATGCTTATGCACTTGAAATTTAGCGGCATTCATTAATTACGTAAGGGTCCTGAGGAGCGTGGTTACACAAATTTCTACATACCCTTACTTTGGGGGGAGAGAGGGTTCAAACCCATTCTTACGTAATATTTTCCAAGTCGATGTTTTATACTAGAAATCACGCGGTCAAGATGTTTGGAAGAGATCATATTTTATTTGCTTCTGGAAGGTAAAAAATATATTAGGATGAGCTGTTTGTAACTTGTTTTAAGAAGAATGAATAGTTTAAAATATAATTAAAGAATTGCACTATTCATGGCATGTTTTATTTTTAATTAATATCGCATCATATAATATATTTGAAAAATAAAAATCTTTGATTTTCGTCGAACTGAGATTTTTAGTGTAACTGAGCCTTTTCTAACAACATTTTATTATTTTGACAAATAAAATGGAATGTTACATATGAATAGGGGAGGAAGGGAGGGTTTGAAAAATCTTACATAACCTTACATGAAGGGGGGGGGGTCAAACATTGCCAAAATTATCCTTACGTAATTAATGAATGGCAAAAAGGACCTGGCTTCATATATGTACTGATGTAATGAGTACATCAGATGCATTTGCATTGTTTTCTTTAGTAAGAGATAGCAAGGTACTAATCACTACTACAGTAGAAGATCGTTATATCGCACACCTTGGGACCAGAGCTTTTGTGTTATACAGGTTATTACGTTATATAGATCATTTTACAAATTTTGAAACTAATATTCAGAATATATCTATATATTAGCACTTCAGAATGAGTTTTATCTGCAATGAGTATTAAAGCTCCAATATTACAATTAGTTATTCACAAATAAATATGTTCCACAATCAAACGAAAGTGCATTATCCTGCACTCCTGCTAGCTTAATAGTTTGCTTAACAGCTGCATTTTCAAGAGCCATCTGGTGTTTTCTGTTTACTATGAGTACTAATTTTCAATTTAAAAGCTTTGAATTATGATGGAAAGATGAAAATTTTTCAAGATTTAATTTGCCTAGAACATTTTATGTTTGCAAAGCGAAACAGAGGGAATTTTTTAAACTTCAAAACCTATTCTTTACTTCTGAAAAGTTGTGCCATTTATAGAGAATTGCGTTATATAGGTCGGCATTATAACGATCTTCTACTGTATTAGTTAGATGCTAATCCTACTAGTAGCTCAAAATGTCCTTTTCTCCGAAAATTCCCTAAGTTGTTAGCTACATTCTCATTACCCATGCTGAAGATAAAGCCTGAGTCATCTGGATGAAGACAGTGTCTGTAACGATATGGGACATATGTGAACAAGTGTCTTTTCTCTAGAGCAAAAACATTCCAGCCTGTTGTTTTGTGTGTGTAAAGCTGATGCATATGAATCAAACCTGCTTGCATGAGCTGACCTCTTTCCTTTGTGCACATGCATGAACTTCTCATCTGTCAGTAGTGTCAGGCTCTCACAAAGTTTGACTGAAGTATTGTGTAGAGCTCTCATCAGAAATTTTAATTTCAAGAAAAATAACGGAATGACTGAAGTGTTGGGACTGCATCAAACTTTGCCAAAAATTGGGTTGTTTACTTGATTTTGACATTTTTAGTGAAAAAATAAGCTTCTGTAGCTTAACAGGCTCCTAACTCTCCTGATATAGTCCCTGTGACTTCTATCTGTTTGCCAAACTTGAAGCAAGTGAAAAGTATGATACTTCAGACCAGGGGGGGGGGGACACAGACTACCATTTTAGGGGACTCCTCTGCAGACAAACCTACTGCTTTGGCGTCAATAAAAAGCACCAAATTGGCCAGGAATAATGCACCTAATAGGGCAAAACCATTGCTAATCAATTTCATTCACAATGAAGAAATTTGAAAAATGAATATATTACTGTAATTTTAGATAAGAAAAAACATGATGCTAAAACAGCCAAGCTATACTCCATTCCAAAACAGGCTTTCTCAGAATGCTTTCAACAATAGCAAAACTGCTGGTAGACTATAGAGACTACTTTGAGAGTGATTAAATCTCCAATGCTCCAGGTGTGCCATTTTTTTTCTTCAGCCAAACAATAGTGAAATACTTTTTTGAGAGACTTTGTACATATGAAAAACTGCTTTTACCTGTTTTTGTTAAAATTTTTATGTAATAAATTTCTGTGCTATAAATTAACATGTATAAAATAAATATATAAATTTATGTTTTCCTGTTTTGTGGTGTAATTGACAGGTCAGAAATAGATATGATGTTATGTCGTCGTTTGATTGGTAAGTTGCACTGTTATTTTTGTGATGGAATCTAAATTTTTTTTGTTCACGGATCACAGATATTTTGGATTTACAAATATCTATTAATTCCATTCTTATCAGCAACAATTTATCAGAATTCAGGAAAATTTTGTTTCTAAAAATAAGATTCAATTTATAAATGAAAATGAATTTTCTTTCAGTAACCCACTTAAAAAGTGGCAAGTTGCCCCAGAAAAGAATGTGCACAGTGATCCATTGAAAACAGTGATTTTCTTTTCTTTTGCTCATCGCTGTATTCGGGAGCTAAAAACATACTATGTCCTGTTAATTGCTTTGAATATGTCTTTTGCTTTTTTTCATTAAAATTCTAAACCTATTTTTCCTACTTTTTTATTAAAGTACCCTACTTTTTTGAGAAAATATCCTACTTTTCCTGCTTTTTCACTACCAAAATCCGCTATGACCCCTGCTTTCTTCAAAGAAAGAGCTGAAATGCTCTTGTTGTTTTTTCCCCTTCTTAGTGGTTCTTGAATGATAAGTTTTTTTTTTTAAATAGAAAAGAGAAGATAGAAATGGAGATTGAAAAAGAGTTACCACTACAAAGCATCCACATGCTCAATCCTGTGGTTGCTATCTTTTTCCTGTCTTTGGGGCAAATTATCCTGAATGTCTTGCAGCAGAAGGCAGGCATTTACATCCTATGTTATATTATTATTCCTATATTATATTATATTATTAGGTCCTATCCCGTAGGTAAAGGCTAAACTGGTTGAATTCATCATTCAAAGAAGTTTGGGTTGTTGTAGACCTTAGACGTTCATTGCTTTTAGCGAATTTCTGTATGAACACCATAGAAAATTCAGCAAAAGAAAGCTGGAATTTTCAACTATTAAAGAAATGTTGATTTGTTTAAAGATGTGAAAAATAATTCAGACAATTAAGAAAAAAGGACTAGAGCAGAGGTCTCCAATATATTTTGCTAAAGGGCCAGTGGCGCAGCCACAGGAGGGGTTTTGGGGTTAAAACCCCTCCCAGAACACAAGCACATTCATTTCCTTCGTTAAAATCAAGGGGGGAAAAAACAAAGTATTTGAGTTTTTCCAAGTGGAATAGGTTTCAACAAAGTATTTTACTGCTTTTAATGATCAGGAAGCAGTCAGAAATTACTTTTCAATTCTTAAATATAAAAGTTGTATTTCATGATGAGCACCCCAAGTCTCCCCTGGTATGAGATAGCTCAAATGATGTCAATAAAGCTCTACAGGGTATCATGGTCCCTTAGCACTTCCATCGTTGCACAAATCCTTTTTAGGGACATCTAGAGCCTACAGCACCGGATTTTCTGAGGCTCTTTTCCAATTCTCATCGAAATATCGAAACCGTTATTAGCTAGCATTTGACATTCATAAAGGCATGAATGTATTTGAGGAGGTGGTTTTAAATGATCTCACGAAAAACACACACAAAAAAAGGGATATAAGATTAAAGTAAAACTAATAAAAAATATTCTGTGCTTTTTCCCACTTTCTTTGTTTCATAGTGATATCAATACGAATTATCGATTGTTTTTCCGCAGTTACTTTGAATGAATATTTACTAATCTGTAGAAATTCATTGATATTGAATAATTACGCATTTTAAATGAATGGTAAAGAAAGCAACAATTTTCGGTTTTGAAAATCCCTCCCAGAAAACTTTTCTGGCTGCGCCACTGTAAAGGGCCACATTATAAGTTTTTGGAGGCAAGATGGGCCAACAATCCAACACTATTTCAGCTCAGATGGTTTAGTTAATGCCAGCTACCCCCCTTTCCTATCACCCACATTTTTTTAAATAAGCACTCAGTAACATGAGTGTAGCAAGGATTCATGTTTGGGACATCCAAGCCAATTTACTACAAGGCTTGCCCATCCCATAATGTTTGACATTGGTACCACCAATATTTGCTGTGATAAAAAATACTGTTTTGTTACTTGTACCACTTAGCACTAGTTTGGGATCTTAGATGGTGCTCTTGCCTCGGGCAGCAATTTCTGTGCAGTGGCAAATTTACCCTGTTTCTGTGTTTTTTCGTTGAAACTTGATGTAAAAACTTGAAGAACAATGGATAAGGGTATCAATTTTAAGTTATGCCGGGGTTTGTAAAAATCTTAGATGCAGCGCTGTTTTACACTTGTTTTTTTTTTTTTTTTTTTCAGGGACCATATAGAGGCTAAATAAAATTGATTTTTTCCCCTTCAAGCTGTTGGAGCTTTTGAAGAGTGCTTTTAAGTATTATGCTGCAACATTTCCTTTTACTTTTCAGTAGCAATAAAAGGGACAAATATATAATTTTTTTGCAGCAATAGTTACCGTAATCAGTGCTCTTCTGGTAGGCCAATGTATTCCTACCTCGTTTTTTAGCATGGTCACTTTGAACTCCGAACTTGAATATCTCCTCGAGTTTTGGTCGAAAATGTTTTGAATTTTTTCTGTTAATATTGTTTTTTTTTCTGCTTGTAATTCTGGTGAATATTAGTTTACAGATCTGGGGGGCTGTATAAAAAGTAGGATTTTAAATTTTTCACTTCAGATTTTTAATTTCTTAACTCTGCATCATATTTTGATCGATTTTGCAATTGAGAATGTATCTAGGGCTAATGGTTGCGAAAATAGCTTGCAGATTAAATGGAGACAGGCTGTATATTGGTAAAGAAATCAGTAGAAAAACAAATATTTTAAAGTGTTACAATTGTCCATGATTATTTCTGTCATTAAAAAGTTACATAAGATTTTTAATGCATGCTACTAAAACATTTTCCTTTCATTTTAGGTTTATGCGAAAATGTACCTGTTACGTTTCACAGAGGTAGGTTGATTTACTAATTTTTGATATGTATCACTATCTTACATGATTCAGACAATTATCTAAGTATTTCTTTTTCTTAAACTTTCTTATTTTTAAAATAAAATTTGGAAAGCTAAAAATGCAAAGCAAAATTAAAATTTCTATTTTACAACATGGTAATCTTTATTAAAATGGTTATAATATACCTAAAATTCGTTTTAAAATTGCAAACTTAAAATGCAACTCTGCATATAGACACAATTCACTATTGAAAAAAGAAGTTTCATAATCATCTAATCAATTACTCAATGTTTTTCAAAGTGTTCTTAAGCATTAACTTTAGACATTACACACTTATTTACATCTATTTACATTAGTATTGTAAAAGCTGTAACTGACAATTGTGCTTGATTGAAAACAGTTAAATAGAATGAGTTATTGCATGAAAATAAAAAAACATTAATTATGTTAGTAGTATCAAGTAGTGTAAAATATCTTGAGTATAATAGACATTTTTAGCTATTTTGCCTCTGATGTAGGGAATGTGTGGCAAAGTGAAATAGTTAAGATGAGTGAGCTTTTTCAAGATGAGCAAACTGGAAACTTGTTTTGAGAGTTACAGTACAGAAAGAAAGAACATTGTGTTTTATAATGAAACTTGCGTTGAAATTTTCATTATATAATAAATATTTTTCTTTTTTGTATCTAGTGTACAAATAAGTTTTAAATGGTGTTTTTTAAAGTTTGACGCTTTATTGTGCAAAAATAGTTTCACATTTATTTTTCAAAGAATTTTTCATGGTTGGCCACTTCCATTTCCCTCCTTTCTGGCAATTTTCAGATGCCTTCTCCGAAACACGATGCGCCTTTTGATGCCATCCACGAATCAATCAATTTTGGACTTCTTAAGAAAAGCGAAAGTGCTGATCCTCAACAGCAAGCGTCATCGGCGAAAGCAAATAAGAGTCTGAAGGGGCAATATCTGGACTATATGGGAGGTGGGGTAGGACTTCCCATTTCAGCTTATCAAACTATGTTTTCAATGGCTGCGCAACAATTGGCCGAGTGTTATCATGTTGCAAAATTAACTTTGACCGTTTTTCCCGCAGTGGTCAGCTCAAACGTATCAATAGAGTTTGGTAAAGTTGTCCTGTGGTGGTTTCACCTAGTAGATAGCAGCTCATTGTACACTACGCTTGATTGGTCCCACCGAATTACGAGCATGACCTTGCCATCGTGAATATTCGGCTTTGGTGTCAATTTTGGCATATGGCTGGATGGCCCGTATGATTTTTTGAGCCTGGGGATATCATAATGAACCCATTTTTCGTCACCAGTTACAATACGATGCAAAACATTTTCTTTTTTGCTGTTGAAGCAGCTGCTCACAAGTGAAACAACGGCGTTGGACGTCCCTCGTCTTCAATTCATACGGAACCCAATATCCTACCTTTTGGATCATTCCGATGTATTTTAAGCAAACAGATATGGCTTGTTGAGTCACTTCTAATGTTTCTGCTAGTTTTTCTTGCATTTGGAAAGAGTCTTTGTGTAATTCGGCATCCTCAAACTTTTGTGGTCGTCGATGGTATTGAAATCACCACTTCTAAATCATCTATACCAAAACTCACATGTGGAAATTGATGAAGAATGCTTCCTGTAAGCTTCTTGCAGCATTCGGTGGCCTTTAGCTGCACTTTTCTTCAAATGGAAGCAGAAAAAAACTGGCGGCCAGGTAGCGGGTCCCAGTTCAGCTTAACCCACTATTCTTGTCCTACGTCCATGTGAATAGAAAGAAGCGGGAATCTGCTACCTACCCTCCAATATCCACCAAATCGACCATTATGGCAGCGATGGTTTGACGGTCTGGGTAGGCATCATGTTGAATGGCCGACCACCCCTCAATGTCTTGAGAGAGGATCTGGGACAGTTGCGATCTATAGCGATGTGGTCTTGGAGCCCTATGCTCACCTCTTGAGGGGTGCTGTTATCCAAGAGTTGATTTCAATTGATGTTAACACAAGGCCACATAGAGCTCTTCTGGTTGAGGAATTTCTGGAAAGGGAGGATATTCACTCTATGGATTGGCCAAGCAAATCTCTTAACTCCAATCCTATAGAGCATGTCTGGGACGCTCTCGGGAAGGCAATAGCAACTCGCAACTTCCCTCTAGGGACAATCCATAGCCTGAGAACAGCAGTGTTGAAGGAATGGAACCAATTGCCCCAAGATCCCATAAGCTGCTTCATTTCAAGTATGGAGTCACACTGCAAGGCCTATATGTCTGTTAGAGGGGACCATACCCCCTACAAACCTATTTTTTGTTAAATTTTGGTACTGCTGTTTCATACCCTCCAACTCTTAACAAGTGTTATTTATGATCATGTGTGTGTATTTTAAATTTAGGATGGTTATTTGTTTTATATTGTTTCAATGCATGTACATACCAAATTTCATTAAAATCAGTCCAGTAGTTCTAGAAATAATTGAGCAAATCTGAAAATTCTCATGATTTCTTGTACTAGCCCATATACACTGTAAAGTAAGACAAAACAATGTTAATTTTTTCTTCTTCTAACGTTGTTTTGTCTTACTTTACTGTTCAGCACAAAGGTATTTATTTATCTCATATACACTGGTGGATGAAATTAAGAAATTGAAGGCATTTTCACACATTTTTCGGAAAATATCACAAAAAAACTAGACAGTTGGTTGCCATATAATGGCACTATGGCGCTGGTATCTCTGAGATGAGTTTACGTATTCTTGTAGGCGTTGCTAAGGCAGCAGGATGCATATAAGTCTGCAGCCAGCTGCTCAGCTCATTCCACTCTGCAACACAGTAGCAATTTGTATTATGTTTCTTCAATAATCTTGTTGTTTTTTTTGTTGATTTTTAGGTGAAATAAGTGAACATCATTATTTAGACCCAGGTATGAGGTGGAGAAATGTGGGTAGATTTGAGGCAAGACAGTCCCGAGCTCAGGTTGCTAGAGAATTGGGTGTAACTCTAAGCGTTGTTTCGAATGTGTGGAGTCAATTTAAAAACTGGACAGTGTTCAGAAGACTAGAACAAGGTCGTTCAAGAGCAACAACACCCAATGAAGAACAGTATTTGTTACTTGCAGCCAAGCGCCAGAGGACATCTACAGCGACGTAAATGTCTAGGGACCTCGCTACTGCCACATGAACAATTGAACATTAGTTTCAAGGAAGACGGTTGCCAGAAGGCTCAGTGAAAGATGGTTGTATGCCAGGAAGCCCGCCATTTGCATCCCACTCACTCCCACAAAAGAGAGCTTGTACAATGGTGCAGACAGCACCAACACTGGACACAGCTCCAAAGGGCGAATGTTAATTTCACAGATGAGTCCAGATTCAGTCTACAACCTGATTCTCGGTGAATATTCATAGGGAGGGTACTTGGGACCCAATACCATTCTAGTAACATTATGGAAAGGGACCTTTATTCTAGTGGAGGAGTGATGGTTTGGACAGGAGCACATGCAAGATACCCTCACACCACTCTATGTGATTGACACTAGTTCCGTGAATGCCTAGAGGTGCAGGCAGGAGATTCTACAACCCTATGTGCATCCTTTCAGGGGTGCTGTTGACCCGGACTTTGTTTTTATGGACGCACAATGCCCTACCATATATGGCTGCCCTGGTTGAGGAGCATCTGGAAAGCAAAGATATTTATCGAATGGATTGGCCTGCCAAATCTCCTGACCTTCTGCCCATTGAACATGCTTGAGATGCTCTCGGAAGGGATATTGCGATGCACCAACCCTCACTCAGAATCATTCCAGAGTCAAAAACTGCTCTGCTAAAAGAGTGGGTGAGTGCTCCACTAGCACTCCTTAATTATCTTATTACAGTAAAACCTGTAAAGTTGACCACCCTTATAAGTTGACCACCTCTCTATGTTGACCACTTTTGTCGGGAACGGAATTTTTCCTATCTCATATAGCGAAGGAAAACCTCTGTAACTTGACCACCTCTCTATCTTGACCACCTGTCTATCTTGACCACTAATGTACTCCAAATTTGGTTTGGAGTATTGTAAAAAACCCTTTGTAAGTTGACCACTTGGTTTATTTTTTTCCAACTTTCTTCAGCAAATTATTTTATTTTATTATTTATTTACTTATTTATTTATTTATTATTATTTTTTTTTATTTTTTGATAGCTTTCTAAGAATGTTTTTAATGCTTTGATGACAGACTAGCACTTCACTAACTAAACAGCAGCTTAAAGCTTATGCTGCTCTTTATTCTCAAAACTTGTTTTTCATTTGTTGTTCTACTTGAGATAGCTTTTTGTACTCTGTTCAATGAAAATAGGTGTCAGTAGTAAAGTTCAAAATCTTTTCTTTCAGTTGCAATATGCTGTGGCAACACAGGAATTGTGCAAAAAGAGCTGGCCTGGATCTATATATTTTGGGTCCCCCTGCAACAAAATATGTAGGCCCCTCCCTCCTGGCCAGCAGTATCTATTTGTAAAGTGCATAAGTCTTAGTGCTAGTTTTTTTCTATTTTTTTTTTTCAATTTCTAGGGCCGTTAAACCCCTTTAAAGACGCGGGCCCCTCGCACTGGGGCTACACAGGTCTGGGCCTTCTAATGAGTAAAGTTACATGTTTCTGGTCCAAGGGATTAAGAGATAGGATATTTTAATTTTTCCTTTATGAACTGGGAGAGTCGAGCTTGTTACTCTTTGTGCTATACATAAAAAGGCTTCAAAAAGAAAGTTAGTTGAACTTGAGATTAATAAAAAGTATGAAATATTAAAATTAATTGAAAATGGAGAAAACCAGAGAAAATTAGCTGCTATATATGGAATTTCTAAACCTACAGTGTCTAATACAGTTAAAAACAAGAAAAAATAACAAAATTATTTGAATAGTATTTGTAATTATTGTTTCACTTTCAATAATGTTAAACACTGAAAGTGAGTTGAACAGAAAGAGTAAGGGTGAATTCCTCAAAAAATGAATACATGGTGCAAGAAATGACAAAAAAAAAACGCCCTTTATAAGTTGACCACCTGTCTAAGTTGACAGCCAAAGTGCTGCACCGCGAGTGGTCAACTTACACAGGTTTCACTGTAACAGCATGCATACATGCTGTCTACCTGTCAGAAATGACCACACAACCATGCTAGAGGTGGCCACACACTATACAAGTCTCACTTTCATTGCCACTTTTCGTCATGAAGTTCAGTTCACATTGGACTGTTGGCAATAACTCTTGCCAATAAATGCCACTTTATTTTTTTCTTTTCACACATTATTGTCATACTATAAGTTATATCCATACCAAATTTCCTTTATTTGTAATTTATTTCTCGAGATATTTGGGAAAACGCCTTCCATCTCTTAATTTTGTCCACCTGTGCATATATACATACTTGAAAAAAAAAAGTTTTTTTGTTTTTTAGCTTTTGATTTGTGCACAGATCATACTAAAGCTCTAGAAGATGCAATAAGTTTAAAGTGTTCACGAATTTTAACAAGTGGTTTTTCGCCATCAGCTTACAATGGAATGTCAGAAATACAAGAATTAGTGAAAAAGGTATGTTTTTAATCATAACAATACAATTTTATTAGCAAAGTACTTTGATTATGCTTCTTTCAAAGAGTTTAATGCAAGCTATTGTGTTTGATTGTTTAAAAATACTTCAAAAATAGTTATTGATGCAATGAAATGTTGAAAAGAAGAGTATCTTAAAATAAAATTTATACCTATATTAGGGTATAACAAATCTAAATAAAGATATTCTTTTCTGTAGTTGTTTCAAAATCTTCTAAACCATTGATATTAAATGGGAGAGTTTTTTATTCATAAATGATGACAATTGCTATAGTAATCATAAATTTACAGCTGTTTGCAAAAAGCACCATAACAAGTTCATTGATGTATGGAGTCTTTGTAAACTACTTTTGATTGCTAGGGATGGCTTGCATCTAAGCTCAACAGGGGTCAAAATAGTTAGTGGTTTAAATTCATCGGCTTCTAGTCAAAGAACAAAGTTTGAATGGGGAGGGCATGGTTCGACCATCAGTTATTGAAAGGATTATATTTGTTTAGTTATTACCAGAAATGGAAATAGGGTGTCTAATAAAAGTAATAATTTTAACAACTGCGATTTAAGAAATTTCAGGGTGTTAAATAAAAGCAATTTTGGTATGATTTAAGTTTTCTTTACTAATGCTTGCAGTATTAGGAACAAGGTGGAAGAATAGAAAAGCATAATTATAGACGGGATGTTGGATTTTATTGGAATTACAGAGACATGGGCTACAGAATTTGATGCAAACCTTTTATGTATTGCTGGGTATAATTTGTTTAGACAAGATCGAGTTGGCAAAACAGGTGGAGGGGATTTGTTTAATGTTAGAGACACTTTTATTGGCAATGAATTGGTCATAAATGATAAATCTACTAATATTGATATGGTTGGCTGGAGTTGATGAGCAAATAGGGCAAAAAATTGCACTTGGGAAACATTTGTAGACCCCTATGGCAGAATTTTATATTACTTTCTATGGAAAATTTTCTGAACCTAATTTCTTTCTGCAAGAATGCTCTGTAAAACGAAAAATGAACTAATAGACAAACTTAAGTGCAATTCATTCTGAAAGTGAAATATTTATTCATTTATTAACAAATTTTGCACAACTTCTTGTTTAAGTAAATTCATTTATACAAAAACGAAAGGCATTAAAATTCAGTATCAGAGCTTCCTACAGATTTTCAGTTTTTGCTAGAGAAAAAAAGGGACCTTGAGCTAAATCTATATGGTTAACAATATTAACACGGTGGTAACAGCAGTTGGTAAGTGGAGAAAAATTTGCCATTGCTCTTGGCAAATCTAACCAAAAGCAATGTAAATTATTATGCTAATTTATATAATGCTAATGTGAATTAATATGTTATAGTAGGGGGTGATTGCATAAACAGAGATGCCACTCTCATATTAAGTTTTCAGTCTTAATCTCTTAGCACTTATCAGTAGTTCTTAATACCAGAAAAATACAGATGCAACATCTATTCAATATTCCAAGAAAAAAGATCTGAAGAAAAAATAATTTCTTAATTAAAATATGCATTACAGTTGGGGGGAAAAAAACATTCCCCAAAGGAAAAAAAAACTAAAACATGTGTGTGATTTGAAAAAATGAATAAGGATCACCCCTCCTTCTCCCATAAAAAAAACTAAATTAAAATATGCATTGCACAGTTATAACGAAGTATCTCCCTCTCCCCAAAAGGAAAATGAGTTTAATTAAAATATGCATTACAGCTCGAAAAAAAAAAAAACATGCATGTGATTTGGGGGGGGGGGGGATAAATAAAGGCCACCCTCCCATAAAAAAACTCAATTAATACATGCAATACACAACATTACAAACAAAGTATCCCCTTCCCCCCAAAAGGAAAATAAGTTTAATTAAAATATACATTTTAGTTAGAATAAATCGAAAATTAAATCCGTGAAAAAAAAAGGATTTTATTAAATACTCTATGCATGAAAAGCAAAAAAGAAATCCCACCCTGCCCCCTCCTTCATGTGACATAAAGAATTTATATCAAGTACTGGAGAAAATCAAATGTTACGACAATTTTTTTCAAAGTGGCTAATTTTGTGAAGAATTTCAATAATCTGTAACTGAAGGGGAAAAAAAATTCTTTCAAAATCCTTTTGGGGACTTTTTTTGCCCCTTTGTTATAACTACTGTAATTTGAAAAAAAAAAATGGTGATTATCATGTGAGGCAGTGAGAAGAAAAGGGATGTAAGTGCACATTTTCAAGTTTTGAGTAAAACGCGTTTAAAGATAACATCCTAGGTAGGCTTTCATTGATTTTTTTTTCTAAATAATGCTGAACAGCAGCACCTACCAGGGCTGCTGTTACTATATCTTGCTGCAAGACAGAGGAGAGTTTCACCTAAGATTTGCAGTGGTTATCTCCAAATTTTTAATTTTACCACTTACAACCCTTTGCTTCTCACTGCCTCATATGACACTTTTCTTACCTGCCTGTCTGATTTCAAATGGAATGGTTCCCATAAATTATAATAGCAGTATGGGACATTATGCTTATGTTCTTCAATGGTAACCTTGAGTTATTCAAAGCAGTGGCTTTTCACTATTGCAACATTTTAAGTTTTCTGTACTTTAAATTCATATTTCCTCTTATTTTAAGTGATGTCAGTAAGACTTGCATTCTCTAAATTTTCAAGGTGGTATTTTTATATAAACTTTTTCTTAATGCACACCTGATTTCCAACTCTTCTTTGTAATAAGATAAGAAAGTATAGTAGATGCTAATTTTTATTTTATTTATTTATTTTTTTTTTCATAGGCTATGTCAAGAATAATCATTATGCCAGGTATGTGAAATCAGTTGTCCAAAATTTGTACATTTTATTTGCATAATAGGCACTATAAGTGTAATCAGTTTTTCAGTTTGTCATGAATTTGGGAGGGAAAATGTCACAGTCTCTTTGTTTTCTGTATTTTGCAATTATCAAATATCACCTATTTATTGATTTCTCCTATTTTCTTTGCAACACTGCTCCCTCCCCCCTCCTTCTCTCTAAAAAAGAAAATTCCTTTTCCTCCAGAAAATCAGTATTAGGGATGACCATGTTTGGTATATGATAGCATCATACAACATCACCTCAGCTGTGGGTGTGGTATGTTGTTGAAAAGCAAAAGGTAGTATTTGAGAATTCACATCGAGTTATCCATAAGCGTACAAAAATGTCATTATTACCCAAATTCAATCTGGATTCATCTCTGAAGATGATCTGGATCCATTCAGTGTAAACATCACTTTGAACTTAACACTACTCTAAGTGGATGTGAAATTGTGAATGATGCTATTGTACAAAACATGGTCAACTATAATATTGATTCACAGCACTATGAGAGACCAACAGTTTGTTTGTGTCATGCTTCAGTCATATGTATTGGCACTCATGGCAGGGTTCCTAGGAGCCCTTTTTTAACAGGACAATGCTAGGTCACACATAGCAAGGGTCTTTGGGGGCTGCCTCTTCAATTTCTTTGGCCTGCGCAATGCTCTGGTTTGTCACAAATTGAGAATATCTGGGATCCATTGAGATGGTAAATTGGACATCTTATGAGTTTAATAAAATTAGTGGTGTTTACAGTACCTAATGAAACAAGTAATCTTTTAGAAGCAAATATTTTAGAAATTGTCACATTCCAAATAATTACAAGCAAAGTTTAGGAACTCCTGAGCGGAAGAACTGGCAACAAGCGATGTTTGATGAAATAAACATAATCTGCCAAAGAAAGGTCCTGGTCATTGGTACCCCCCCCCCCCCCCAAATAAAAAGGTGTTGGGAAATAGTTGGATGTAGGCCTGAAGACCAATGATAAAAATGAAATGGTTAGATATAAGGCAAGGCTTGTGGCTCAGGTAAACTGCCAGGTTTTTAGCCCAGTTATCAGTTTTCCTCTTATCAGAGCATTTTTTGCAATTCTTGTATGTCAGTTGGGTTGGTCACATTTTCAAGTTGATGTAAAAAATGCATATTTATACTCTGATTTAAAGGAGCAAATTTTTATGCCCCAGCCTGAAGGATTTGTAGATCCATACCATCCAAATTATGTGTGTAAACTAGAAAAGTCACTATATAGGTTACACAAATCAGATCATAATTGGTTCTTTGAAATCGATAGTGTTATTGAAGGCCTGAATTTTAAATAATTGACTAGTTGTAACTATGTTTATATTTTTAATAGTGAAATTGTTTTACTAATGTATGTTGATGACACAATAATTATTGGAAGGGATCTAAGTCATATAAATCATATTTTAAATAAATTAAAATTGCATTATGATATCAAAGAAATGGGTAAAAAAAAATGTTAGGCGTAGAGTGCATACAAGAAGGTAGAGATCTATTTATCCACCAGCAAAGCTACATATCAAAACTGTGTGATGTATTTAAAGAATATAATTTTCCTGTGTCCACACTACCCATTGCAAAGGGTTTCATTTTGTCCAAGAAGGACTGTCCAAAGAATAAAAGTGAAGAGGAAGAAATGAATGATATCCCATGTAGAAATGCTCTTGGGTGTTTAGCTTATATAACTGTAAAAAACAAGACCTGACCTATGCTATGCAGTTAATATTTTGTCTCAATTTCAAGCAAACCCAGGCATGAGGCATTGGGAATGTGTACTAAGGTTGATAGGGTACTTAAAATACACTAGTCATTGTAAGTTAAATTTAAGTAACATTGATAATATTTCTCTAAACGGTTATTCAGATTCGTACTATGCGGCTAACCGTGATGACAGAATATCAATGGTAGGACTAGTTATTTTTTTGGATAAAGTACACTATCATTTGGCGTACCTTTAAGGAAAAATGTGTTGCCCTATCCACAATGGAAGCAAAGTACATTGCTCTATGTGAGGCTTCTAAGGAGATTGTGTGGCTAAATAGAATCTTAAATAAAATGTCAAAATTTCTGGATTACATTTTGTTAAATGTATATTACATTGTGATAATTGGGCAGCTATTGATTCTTCACATTCACCAATTCAGAACTCACGCACAAAGCGTATTGATGTGAGGTATCATTTTTTACCGAACTTAGCTTTGGATAACATTTTTGAATTAAAACATGTAAAAAGTTAATTAAATGCTTTGTTTTCTTTACAAAATCTTTTTGTAAAATTGGATTAGAAAATGTTTGTAAAAATATGTTAGATGTTTTTTAATGTTTTTGATATCATAATGTTTCAATGTGTAAAAGTTTTTTTATTTCTCAGAGTGTTTATACATATTTTCTTAAATGAATGCTTTATTGTGTATGTTGTATCCCTTGTCACCGGAATGCCAAGAAGGGGGGACTTGTCAAACTATTAGAAATTTTTATTATTTTTTCATGAATTTCCGGTGCTAGGGAAATGATATTAATTATACTTACTTATTTTTATGTGAGGGGGGTTCTTCATACCTTGACGCTACACTAAAAAATGCTGCACCCAAAACTTTTGTTTATTCTAACAAATGTGGTGAGAAAAGTAAACAAACTTCGCAGTTAGCAGTTAAACCCACAGTGAATAGAAAATGTTCATCAAAGAAACCGTTTCAACGAATTTAACTGTTGTCAATAACTTTTCTGGAGTTTTTTTTAAAGAATTTCATCGAACATTCTAATGACAATATGCAAATTGAATGGAACGTCAGTAAAGATGTATTTAAGCGGTGGACATCCGTTCATCGATCACTCTCTCTTCCTCCACGCTGATGTTTCTGGTATAGTTCCTGAAGTGGGCTGGCTGCCCAGGTTTCTGATGATCATCTGGCTGGAAATGGATTGACAGCCAGATCCATTTGCAGAAGGTGTACACTAGGCAGGCCGGCCTTCTGTGTTCCGTTCCTGATTTGTGCCACAAATTACCAGTGTCAAGATAGTTCAAGGCCTCAGGACTATTTGTCAAAATAGAGTTTTATGGAGCACCAGTGGTATAAACGTTTTTCAATTAGATTAGAATTCCTGAAATATGTTTTTTTGGTTTTATTGCTGGATTTAGTATTTTATACGAATTTTACTTAGAAGTTTTAAAATCTTTGTTATCATGTTGTGTTTTTTATTGAACTAATAAATGTAAATGATTTACTTAAATATGCTTCCTAATTTGACTCAACCAAGACACATTTGTGGGGTTCACTAAAAACTTTAAATAGTTTCTCCTAACAAAAAAAGACCCTCGAAAGACTAGCGCATCATTTAATAGAGATTCAAAAGAGAACGGAATGAATATTAGCTCATCCGGTTCGGAGGCACCTTTTTGCAGCCTGTCGGCCTGCCTATCGGTCTATTAAGAAATAGCTTCTGACCCAACGAATGAAGAAAAAGCGCTACTTGTGGGAGTTAAAATACAAGAATTGGACTGCTGAATATTGGAGGAAAGTACTTTTTTTTTTGCGACGAAAGTAATTTCACTGTCCTAGGCAAAACAGCTCAACTCGTGCAGAGAGCTCCAGGCGAAAGAACATAAACCAATTTGTAAAACACTCTCAAAAGAATACGTTGGAGTTGTTTCAGTTACGATAGGGTTGGTTCTTTGAAGCCTGTTTGTGGTATGATGCGTTCTGAGCAATATATTATCATTCTGGAAAAAAAAGGTTTCACCACAGTTGAAAAAACGATACACAGATGGAAAGAGGATTTTCCAGCAGGATTTAGTCCGTTTCCATTCTTCCAAAATGGTCAAGAAATTCATGTCTGGGACCCAAATTGAGACATTGGAATGGCATAGGAACTTTCCTGGTATCAAGCCAATTGTAAATTTTTGGGATATATGCATGAATCGTCTATTGCATACAGACTGTTCAACTGTGAAGAAGTCAATAGATGCTCAATTTCATGTTTGGGACAAGGATTCAAATGTTGTAAATGATTGTAAAAAAATGGTAGATTCCATGCCAAATCATGTCCAAATGTTAGAAAAAAGTCCTGAACACCATATTATGCACTAAAAACTTTCGATTTTATATACATTTAAATAAAATACCATTTCTTCTTAGTTTTTCACATTTTTCGAGTTTGTTTCAACTAATTTGCACAAGGGTGTATCAGTTGAAAACTTGAATTGACAGAAAGAATTTTTTAGTTGATCATAGCAAAATACTTTAAATTCCAAAACAAGGAACTGGCAAGTCTGAGTCCTTACAATGAAAAATGTAGTGCAGAACAGGTGCCACTTGTGGAGCAAAGCGCACATAAAAAATGAGACATTTTTTCGCCCATCTCTTCACCTGCCTCACTTGCATTGATGTTTATACCAAATGCTGTTTTTTGATGGTTTTAGCAAAATTAGTAAAAAGTATTTATTTTCGATGATGGGTAGGGTGGAGAACTTGAGATTGGTAGCACCAAATTCCCATAAAAAATTAGGGTATGTTTGGTTATTCCTTCCTTTTTTGCAAATGCACGAATATTCCACAAATGCACGAACATTCGGTCCGAATGTTGAAGTTTTGGAAATTTTCTGTCAAAACATTAATTTTTTTTTGCCACATTTATCTCAAATAATCATATAATTTGTCACATTTGATGCATTTTTAGATGCTTGGTGCGTCAAATTAACTATTTATTGCTTATGAATTTTGAAATATGCCATTCGATATCTTTATGCTTGCTTTATGTTAAAAACCAAGGTAAAATAGCCCACAACTGGCCTAAGAAAGGGGTGGATGTACAGAACATTTCTATGCAGCCTCCCAGCAAAGTGTTTTGTGTACACTGTTTGGGGAAATTAAAGCCTTTTTTGAGTTAAATTTCGGCATTTCACGGATTTTATTTCTATTACAGCTTTGCTATAATGAAAGCATTTCTTCCTTCATAGTCATTGGTAGCTTCCATCACTATTTTAATAGCATTTCTATTCCTAGCTGATGTAGGACTTGTAAAGCAAAGTGTAGATTTTGAAATCATTTGGGATTCCATGTTTACTTCAGTTTCTTCTGACAAAAGAAACTTCGTGTTTTACAATTTGCTGATATTGGTTGAGAAACCAATAAATAGAATGTAGTATTCTGTAACCTTTGAAAACTAGTTAGTATAGGCTCCAGATTAGGAAACTATAGGTGATATTAGGAACAATGAGGTAGGGAAAGGGTAGGCTGAGCATCACCGAGAAGTTTTTCTACTTCTTAAACAACTTGATAACATGTACTCTGTCCGAGCATACACAACGCAAAAAGAAACTAAAATTAAATTTTTTTAGGCCATGTACTGATAACTGTTCTGTGTTCTCTATTTATTGTTTAATGCTAGGTAAAAGTTTTCAAATAAACAAAAAAAAAAAAAAAAAAAAAAAATGAGGTGAAAGAATTCAGGTCTCACTCTGTTTAGTTAAATATTGCATTAACCTCTATAACCAAACTTAGTAAATAATTCCAGTAACTGACATGAGTAAGCAGGAAAAAAAAAGAAGTCTTTTAAGTCACTGATTTGAATGTATATTATCCATTCTCTATCTACAGTGAACACCCTCAGAATCTGAACACTTTTGTTCGGTCCCATGAGTGTTCAGAATAGAGAGGGTCCACTGTACTTGCGAAAATTCTTAGAACTGAATCATTGAGGCTATGAAATCACTGAAAGAAAGCCCGGGAAGATGACCTTATAAGCATTAAAAGTAATTGAGACCTTAAAAACAGATCTGATAATCCATAATACAGAATCCATATTCAATGAGCCGGGACTTTAGTAAAGTGACCTTATATCAAGGTCTGACTGTACATAGTGTAATGGGGTGAAAACACAACCTTGCATCCTGGTCAGTTGGTTTCTGAATCAAGGTGGGGGTTTTGAACAGGACAGGTGGTTTTTACCATCCAAAAGTATCCAAAACTGTCCTAGAGTAAACCACAGCTAAGGAGAGCCAATCTAATCAAATTATATTTACTTAATCAAGAATGCAACTTTCATGTAACTGGATTAGAATCTGCTGCATAAATAATTTGAATGTTCACATTGAATAAATGTTCAATATAAAACATTGCATTTTCTATTTTTGGTATTTCTCACAAAATACAATTTCTCTAAAAATACAGTTTTGGGCACTTTCGGACAGTTTTGGACAGAAAAGTTTTGAACTGGACCCTTGTGTCCAAATCTTGCCAACCCTGTTCTGAATAAGTATATAAATATTGTGAATGAAATCAAAGTGCAAAGTAATAAACATTAAATTAGTTGAAAGTATTGTAATAATAATTTTAGTTCAACCTGCCATGCATAATTACAGAACATTTGAATTAAATTATATAGGTTTCAAAAGAGAAGAACGATAGGTGATACTGATTTTGTATGTATTTTTAGGAGGGGGAGGTAAAAAGCTTTAATTGGTCCTATTGCATTGAGCTAATGTATGCTTGAATGTTTTTGGACCAGGTTGTTCACTGAATTGGCTGTCCTAGTTCAGTGAAAGTTTATCCTCCTGATGATCTAAACCCAACATTTTGTTATGTGCAATTCTTTTATGTTTCTACAAACAGCTTTTGCTATAGAATTTCTAAAACAAAATCATTTTATTTGTTTGGAAGACATCTGTAATTTTATTGAGAAATTTTAAAGTTAAAAAATTTAAATCACTTTTATTGCACTTTCTGACAAACATTTCATAGAGAATGCCAAGAAAAAAAAGTTGAATACAGTCCTCGCTTACCACTTTGACTATCATGGCTTCACTCTATGGCGTTTTTTTCACCAAACTCGTTCATTACCCTTTTCTAATTGTCTCGTGTTAACTTTTTCCTTCATAAGAGTAGCAAAATATTAATTTTAAGTAAGACATGTTCTTCTGAGGGGCTACAATACAGTCAGTTGAAGGAGGGGGGGGGGAGGGTGCTATAAAAACAATGAAGAGTGTCAATAATTGCTGCTGGCTTTCAACCACTAAACACTTTCTGCGGAGTGTATATTATTGTATTACTCATTGGAGGATTTACAATGTTACAATTATGAGAGTTCCCAAGACACAGGTGCCCTGAACGGGATCTTCTGAAGCACATGAAATTTTTTTATAGGTAATTCTGCTCCTCTCAAAGGGACCACCCTAAAATTGAATTGCAACGGGTCTGCAAACCTGTAAATCTACCAGTGGTATTATTGTAAGAGGATAAATGCATTTGTAAATGGTGTTCAACTACAGTGAAACCCCTCCTAACGGACACCCCTTTAATGCGGACACCCCTCTTATGCGGACAGTTTTTAATTCCCCGGCAGAGAGACATTAAACCTAATGTATAAGGAACCTCTCTCGTACGGACACCCTCAAATACGGACACGGACACCCTTTTCGAAGTCATTTACATTGATATATCCTTTTTTACGGATAGTATTTAAAACTTGAGAATTAAATAGCTACTCCATTGAAAGGCTTCATTTAATGCAAAGTCGACCAGCTTATACGGAGATAAAAAAAATATTTCTTTGCAATTTTACTTTGCATCTACTGCGTAGCAAAAAATTTTCAGCTTGACACCGAAATGCATTTTTCATTCCAAAAAACATCATCAAATCGTCAAAAATAAAAGAAAAGAAAAGAGAAAATGATTATTCTGCAAGTTTCTGTCTGTATACCCCCACCCTCCCCCGTTGCCTTGTTCCTTTTCAGATGACTAACAAGCAGGCGTGTTGTGTCTAAGTGGAGCCGAGTTGACGCGCCATCTAACAAAAATATTTTATAGAGAGTAAAAGTAAAGCCAATGCAATATCATAAAGTAAACTTAAGGGTAAAAGCATTCAGTTGTTTCATCGTTCTCATTGAAATGGCTCTGAATACTCATCGTCAGCGTCGTACTCTTTCTCTTAAAGAAAAAATTGAAGTTATAGATTTCGCAGAAAAAAATAAAATTGGAATACGGAACATTGCTGAAAAGTTTGGTGTGGGACGCACACAAATTTGCTGTATATTAAAAGGAAAAGAGAAGTTTAAGAAAGAATGGTTCATAAATGGAAACCAAGAGAAGAAAAAAGATTTTCCTAAAAGTAATGCCCTTGCAGTGGATGAAATTGTGTTTAAATGGTTTGTGTCCGCAAGAAGCAAAAATATTCCGATTTCTGGCCCTATTTTACAAGAAAAGGCGAAAGAAGCAGCTACTGAAATGGGTATAGAAAATTTCAAAGCTTCCAATGGATGGTTAGATCGTTTTCGAACGAGACATGATATCGTTTTTAAAAAAATATGTGGTGAATCCATGGATGTGGATGCTGACGTTTGCGAGAAATGGTTTGAGAAAGTGCCTAGTTTGATTGAAAATTACGAGCCATGTGACATTTATAACATTGATGAGACCGGTTTGTTTTATAGAGCTCTGCCAGATAAAACCTTAACTTTACGGAAAGAAAACTGCTCTGGTGGCAAAATCTCCAAAGAACGCTTAACAGTTTTGTTGGGTGCCAGCATGGATGGTACAAAATTAAAACCAGTTGTCATCGGAAAAGCAGCCAGACCTCGGTGTTTTAAAGGACTGGATATAAAAAAATTACCTGTAGACTGGTATTCAAATAGAAGAGCGTGGATGACAACCAGTGTCATATCTGATTGGCTTGTAACTTTTGATAAGAAGTTGGGGAGAGAAAAAAGGCATATTGTTATTTTTATGGACAACGCGCCCTCCCATCCCAAAGACTTTCACTTGAAAAATATAGAAATAGTCTTCTTGCCAGCAAACACAACATCGAAATGCCAACCTATGGATGCTGGGATAATTCAAGCATTTAAAATTCAATACAGACAACTAGTTATGAAGCATTTAATCAATAAAATGGAAGAAACTAAAACAAGTAGCGAATTGTCCAA
This sequence comes from Uloborus diversus, assembly GCF_026930045.1. NCBI lineage: Eukaryota > Metazoa > Arthropoda > Arachnida > Araneae > Uloboridae > Uloborus > Uloborus diversus. The sequence goes on along the minus strand of NC_072740.1, from coordinate 26,530,916 downwards.
AACAATTGATGTGTTAGATGCAATCAGCTGGGTTAAGCACGCATGGAAGGAAGTTAAAAAAGAAACAATAGTAAGTTGCTTTAATCGCGTTGGATTCAAAAAAGGATCTGCCACAGAGGAAATTGACAACGAAGTTGATTGTGACAATGATGGATCCGATTTGCAGTCGTTAATGCAACAAGCAGGGTTCACAAATGTGACCGCTGAAGACTATGCTCCCATCGACGACCAAGTTTTCACTGAAGAAAGCGAAACAGAAATTGCAAGCATAGTGCGCGAAATTAACGAAGATCATACAGTTGAGGATGACGATGAAGATGAACTGTCCGTAAAAGAAGACGTTAAAACAATTAAAAATGTTAACGAAGCTTTAAGCGTATTAGATGGACTCAGGGAATTTTCAATTAAACACAACGATCCTAAAGGACTAGACTTGGTACAAGAACTTAAGATACATTTCGAAAATGAAAGACTTTCATCGATCAAAACATATCAACAGACATCAATCGAACAATTTTTTAAAAGTACAAATTAGGTATGTAATTTTTATGCGAACCTGTTATTTAAATCTCTTTGAGTGTGCAAAACTGTAATATTTGAATTTAACCTGATAAAATAATTGTTTATTATGTATATGTTGGTAAAAACTAGTAAATTAAAAAAAATCTATGCATATGAAAGAGTAGAATTCACACATATTTCATTTAAGATTTCAAAAAACATAAACAAATAACTAAAGTTAATTAAATTAAAAAAACCTCTGTAAAGCGGACACCCCTCTCTTACGGACAAAAAAGTTTGTCCCGTTAGTGTCCGTAATAGAGGGGTTTCACTGTACTTGTTTTTATAACAGTAGTTGAAACATAAGAACATTATATTTAATAAAGAAAGAATGCAGAAATGGGCCACTTGTTGCACACATTTCGTTATTGAACTTGTACTATTTAATTGGTTAGCAATAGTATGATGTTCCAACTGTGCGTTTTTAGTGCAAAGTACAATTATACCAAAATTTATAATATCATCCAATATGTCTTTTTTCCTCATATGTTGGCTAATATGAGCGTAATGATGACTAAAGGGTAGTCTTTCATGTCTAGAATGCTCTAATTATGTTTAGAAAATGTATTTAAAAGGTGCTAAATGCACTTCTTATGCCTAACTAGGAAAATATGATTTATAAATAAAGAATCCTACTTCGCTGAAATTCATTTATTGTGCTAAGTCTGGAACGCATAAACAAGGATTGAGACTAATTTATAAGCAATTTTTCAGAAGATTGGCAAATCATCTAACTATAATGTGTCTTACAGGTTGTGGAATTACTGTCAACAATTTAGCAGAAATAAAAGAAGTTACTAATGCCAAAGAATTTCATGCATCAGCCAGTGAACTTGTGGGCGTGTCTTGTGAACACCCAGTGGTGAAAGGAACAACCTCACATTTAGTGACTTCTGAAACTATTGTCAGATCAATGAAAAAATGTCTAGTGTGATACAAAATCAGTTTCGGGTAAACTTATAATGCTGTTATTTAGCTAAAAATGATTTCTACAGAGAGAAAAATAAATACTTACAAGGGGTGACCAAGGTAAGGGTTTTTTCCACATCACACAGAAAAATAAATGGAAAAGACTGTAAAAACAAACAAAACATGGGGGGGGGGGGGGGCTGCGAAAATATTCACCTATAAATTCTGTATAAGTCAGTACAAAACAAAATGCAAATGATTCATTGTTAATTATTGTTAAAATTATAATTTAAAGAAAATATATGTTAATGAAAATATATCCTCAATATATGTATATATGCTAAAGCTGATCCAGAAAACTGTAAATATCTAATACTAGTTACTTAAGACACGTTCTTTTGATTTGTATTCATTGATTTACTGTTAAAATAAATTTCTAACTTTGCAGTAAGCTTTAGTTTCTTCCTTGTAAATGAACTTTGTATTCATAACGAAATTACATTCATAAGGTCATTCATAAAGCCAATCTTAGAAAGATGATGCATAGATTCAAAAAAGTAATAACAAGCAAAAATCATAAACAAATCATGTTAGCTTGTTTCTAGCAATTCAAAACATATAACATGGCCCCCATTCATACATTATATGACCAAAAGTATTGGGACACTTTCAAAAATTCATATTTTTACGGATTTTTTGAGAAAAAAAAGACCTATTGCTCTGTAATTTTTTTTCACATAAAAAGTATACTCTAGCTGTCATTTTCAAATAACAAGTTTGCTATTCATTTAAAGGACCAGAAACAAATTTAGGAAACACAAAAAGATTTTTGATCATTTTTCATTGTAAATAGCTGGGAATCAGCTATAAATTTCAGAAATAAGTTAAAAATCTATCAAAAATTTATTTTTATAATTTCATGAAAGTATCTTATACCGACAGAGATATATGCATTTCTTTCAAAAATGCAAATTTTTTTAAAGGTTTTTGGCTCATATCACGCAGAGTTTTTCGTCAAACGTTACTAAACTTTCAGAATATTTGATAGCATATTAGAGAAACATAATAATAAAATTTGAAGTTAAAATATTGAAAATTTATTGAAATGTGAACGTTTAAAGCAATTAATTTTTCACTGCGCATGCAGGTAAGATAGCAATTAATAACGTTGATAATCCAAAGCTCAGATATATTGTACAACTCATAAAAAAATTCCACCTCAATATCTTTAAAATTTAAAAAGTTATCAGAAATCTAATGAGCCGAATATCTATACTTCTTGGATAGGCGATGAATGGTAAGGGGTCGTTCAAACTGGCAACACTTTCCTGCTATCATTGCAGAGTGATTCAGGATAAGAACGGATTATTTGCAAACAATCCTCCGTGATTCATCGTCTAGCCAAGAATTATTAAAATTCGGCTCATTAGACAGTTGATAATTTTTTAGATTTTAAAGATATCAAGGTGGAAATTTTTTGTGAGTTGTAGAATATATCTGGGCTTCTGATTATAGAGGTTATAAATTGCTATCTTTCCTGCATGTGCGGTGAAAAATGAAATGATTTAAACGTTCATATTTCATCAAATTTTCAATATTTTAACTTCAAATTTTTTATTATTATGTTCCTCTAATATGCTGCCAAATATTCTGAAAGTTTAGTAACGTTTGACGGCAAACTCTGCATGATATGAGCCGAAAACCTTCAAAAAAAATTTGCATTTTTGAAAGAAATGCTTATATGTCCGTGGGTATAAGAGATACTTTCACGAAAATATAAAAATAAATTCTAGATAGGTTTTAAACTTATTTCTGAAATTTATAGCTTATTCTCTGCTATTTACAATGAAAAATGATCAAAAACCTCCTATGCCGGGCTGATGAGTGCTAATAAGCACGAAACTGCAGTCCTCGGCTGGAATGACTGAGCTGGCTGTGTATTTCATGTACCTCAATTGGTCTTATATTTCTCGAGAAATCTATAAAAATGTGAATTTTTGAAAGTGTCCCAATACTTATGGTCATATAGTATCTATTAGCTTAAAAGCAGTATAAGTCATTGCAAACAATTCAAGTTTCATATTGCTCATAGGCAGCTGAGCTATCACACATTTAGCAGGCATTCAAGAAATATTGGTCTTTATTACCTTTGCTTTTTGTACTGTCTTCGGTATTCCTTTCCCCCTCCTTCATTCTGTTCAGTCTATGTAAATGGCAGTTTTCTTTAATTACTTTGAATTTGTTCCTTTTGCTTTCCATTTTCGTTTCCCTCTTGATTTCATTCATTCGTTTTTCCTTTTATCTTTTCTTTGCAAGTGATTTATTTTCTAAAATTACCTTTTCCTTACACACTTGTTTCTTATAATAATGCAGATAATAACGCTAATATTAAAGATCATTTTAAACCTTGTTTTGAATTTAACTCGCACAGAGTCGAGAACTACCCCAGACACTCATTTTTGTTTCTTTGAATTTCATGGGCCAAACAGAAATCCCAGCTGTTTAGTAGCTGAATTTATGCCCATGGCTGGGTCCCTTTAGATTCCAGTCAACCAGTTAGTTTTCTAAGAACAGAGTTGTTTTTGACCCAAGGCAAGTCCTGACAGCTGTGAAATTTTCAAAATGGAAAGTGGTTTCCTTCAACCATCATTTCAGTTATGCTTTTGAACATGTAAGAGCCTCATTCAGAAATTTATAATAAAGTAAGAATGTCAGTATCATGCAGAAATAGCCGAATTAACTGGAAAAGGAAGTGATATACACACAAGAGATGCCACACACACACACAAAAGAAAAAAAAAAACAATTTCTTAAAAAGAAATTTGAACACACTATTTTTTACCTCTTCATTATTTAATTTTGCTTATTAATATGTTTTTTCCCTTGTAAAACACCAAGTACAAAACATATAAACTTTATATTTTTCTTAAGACATTACTGTGTAAATAAAAAGACTTTTAAGGAGAGATTTTTGTGACAGTAAAACTTATTCAAGTGTTGCTACATTTTACTTTCTACCTAGTTTAAAAGTTTCAGCATAAGTATGGAGGTAATGTATATCTTTTATGGTCAACTAATTTTCTACTTTGTTTAAAAGAAATGAAACAACTGTTCATTCAGCGCAAAACTACATAAAGGTAGCAAAACAAATTTCACAAAACATTATTACTAAACTCTCTAAAGTTTAGAAAGAAAATAAGTGATATGAATTGTATTTCATTCTACATCAATATAACTTGCAATTTAAAAGCTTAGAATTTAAATGAAGTAATTTTACTCTGCGGTCAAATTATTTCATTTGCAATAATTAAGCCAACATTTAAAATAGACAACTGTGATCAAAATAATTCATTGAAGGAAGAAAAAAAGTTGAAGTTAGCGATTGAAGGTAATGCCACTTAAGGCCTCCATCTATTGGGTTGTTCGGAAAGTCATTTCGTTTTTTTTGGGGAACATGAAAGACAGTTTTCGTATAATGAATAAATATTTTATTAAATTATATATTGGCCATTCTGGTCCAACACCTTTTGCCATCTTTCTGGCAGTAACATAATTCCCCTCTCATAAAAGTTTTGGTCCTTGCTGGCAAAAAACTGGTTCAGGTGGTTTTTGACATCTTCATTTGAGGTAAAGGTTTTGCCATCCAAAAAATTTTGCAGGGACCGGAACAAATAGTAGTCGGAAGGCGCCAGATCTGGAGAATATGGTGGATGTTGCAGTACGTCCCATTCAAGCTGTAAAAGTTTTTGGCGAGTGACCAAACTTGTGTGAGGCTCCGTAAGGACATGGGGCACCCACACATCGAGCTTCGAGGTTAAGCCCATGCCTTTCAAATGGCCATAAACAGTCGAATTCGACAAATTTAATCTCTCACCGATCTCTTGTGTGGTTATTCGCCGATTTGCATCAACTAATGCCTTTATCGCATCTTTGTCAGCTTCGACCGGCCTTCCAGACCGTGGTGCATCTTCGACATCAAAATTGCCGGATCGAAATTTTGCAAACCAGTTCTGGCACTGGCGTACTGTTAACACGCCTTCTCCATACACATCCGTCAATTTTTTTCTCGCTTGGACAGCATTTTTGCCTTTTCTGAAGTAAAAAAGTAAAATATGACGAAAATGCTGCTTATTGCTCTCCATATTTAAAAGGGCACCAACCAAAAACTACTGTGTAGAATTAATAGAACTTTTTCACACACAAGCCTAGCAATATCAGCTCTCAAGACATATAATGGTTATGTGGCTTAAGTGTGAAGTTGGTTTCGAAATAACGTAATTAAGTCCTCTGACGGGAAAAAACGAAATTACTTTCCGAACAACCCAATATGTACCTGCAGACCCTGGGGGGGGGGGGGGGTTAGATCTTTTAAACACATTTAGTTGCAAATATGGATGTTTAGGGTGAAAACAGTCTGTAATATAACCAGATGAAGAAGTAGCTTTTTTCTTTTTATAGATTTATTTTCAACAGCGTGGATTAGCTTTTTTTTAAAAAAGCAGAAAAGGAAACATATTGCTTACTTTAGAAACATTTTCTTTCCTAGAGAAAACTTAAAATGCAGGAAATTCATAAATAACAAACTTTTCATCTGACTTAACTAACATTACTATGATATGTAAAACCTGGGACCCAATGAAAAAAACGTGAAACACGGAAAAAACGTAGATTTGGAGGACGTAAAATCTGGGTTCCACTGATGTATGATCCTTTTTATTACCATCATCAGAGTCTGATTAAAAGCACATGGCATAGCTGCTTGACCTGACAGAAAAAGATTAAGGAGTACGGAATGCAAACATTGCAGCTTGCGAGGTCTGATTTTAAAGGTAAAAGCCTAAAGACGAACAGAAGATGAAAAAAAAAAAAAAACAGAGCAATTTCCTTTAGAGATGGCTAGCTAAATAGTTTCAAAAATTGGCTCTGAATCGTTTTCTGCAATCAGTGAGGAAGCACGGAATATTCTAGAAGCTAACATCATTTAATAGACACCAACGGTTCCACCAAATGCTCATAACTTGGATTAAACAGGCCTATTTTACAAATCACAACTTTTGAATGACTGCACTTTCATAGAGAAAACGCATTTGTAGGAAGCATTTGAAAGTCATGATTTCTGTTTTAGTGAAGATAATTGTAAAGGAAGTGAAAATTTTCTTTTGTTTGTAACTGGAAAATCGATGAATCCACTCTTTTGAAAGTAGCGGCAATGAAATATGAAGCCTAACAGTAAAACCTAGATGAGTATAGCTTTATCCGAAAAATATTTGCACGAGTTAGCATACTTTTTTTAATGCAAAATAAAAATCAAAAGATTGTAGCTTAACTTGAATGAAATACTGTTACATTGTTGGCATAATTAAGTTTAATGAGTGCGGTCCTTGAAGATACATGGTCCTTGAAGATGTTAACGACTGTATATTTGAATTATTTCCTTGAACTTGGTATCCTGATTCATTTGGCTATCAAATAATGTAGGAACCTCACTTTCATCATTAGAATTTATGCCCTCATTGCAATTCAGGTAATTTTACATTACCATAAAAGAAAATTATTCATAGATCAAAATAAGTAATCTAGTATTTTATTTATATCAGACTTTTATTACATCTATCTGGTACCTTTACAAAATACTTTTAATAAAGTACATATAGCATGACACCCTAGGGAGTAACATTTCACATGATTCAACTTGAATGCTTTAGTTTATTAAATGTTGGTGAAACACAGATAACACCAATATTTTGCAGACAACATAAGGCTGTTTGTAAAGAGGAACATTTACGCCATCTTCCAGAAGTAATAAATCGAAATTCTAACTAGGAAACAAAAAGGGTAATGAAATACAGAAGGATGGATTTGCATATTTTATAATGTTTGGATCTTGAGTTGATTGTATGGTAAAGTAGTCGACTTCTGTTAACATATCTATCTTTTGCTTATTATTTACATAATTCTAAGGTTTCTTTCTTTTTTATACTTTGTGATATGGTGTCTGTTTTTTATTCAATCTCTGATTGCATAGTATGAAGATCTGGTAGGAGACAGGTGTGTGTAATTGACGACTGCTCCTCTAACCCCCAAACACTATTTCACTGCTAAGTATAACAGATCATTTCTTGTTTAACTGCAGTCAGGTAAACATAGCAATTGTTGATTCAAGGGTGAATTGGGAAGTGTTATTTACTGATCACAGGTAGAAGAGAACAGAGCAGCAGAAATTTATTGAAGAACGATTCAAATACACACACACAGAGACGGATTTATAAGAAATTGTTCTGTTTGTGAATGGTGTCAAAAGTTGAAAAATGGCCAAACTGATCAACAAAATTAAGGGTAACAAGAATGCAATTCTAATTATAGACGACCTTATTCAACCAGTTGACCAAGTGGTTAAGGAAATAACCATAAAGAGAACTACGGATGATATTTCTGAAAGTTTCAAGATGTTCCCTGCACTCTGTAGATACTAAACAGTTGTGTTACAGAAAACATTGTGCTCCCTGGATACCAAAGATGTTGACTGACAACTGCAAAACTCGTCAAATGGCTGTAGCTTTGGTGTTTTTTGACAGTTACAATCCTGAAGATTTTTTGAAAGCCATTGTGGCAGGTAATGAGCCATGAATTAAATGACAAAGAAACCCACAAAATAATAGCAAATTTTCGACAGCAATAAGACTTTAGAAACTTTTTGGTACCAAAAAGGTGTGTTGCTTGTTGAGTTTTTGCAATCAGTGACAATAATTACTGCAGATTCTTATTGGGAAATATTGTCATGTTTACAGACAGAGTTTCAAAATGAAAAAAGAGGCATGCTGACTTCTGTAGTTTTTCTGATCCATGAAAATGCTCTTCCTTACAGCGCTCAATGACTCTTCGAGTAATTTCAATGGTACACTTTCAAAACATCCACCATGTATCTGGACCTAGTGCTGAGTGACTCTCATCTTTTTAATGAACTGAAAAAGTGGCCTGGACTGCAGCAGCACTCCCAAAATTATCAAGAGCTCAAGGAAACCATCACAACTAATTTCAAATCAGTGGTAACAGCATTTTCTGAAGAGGGTATGACAAAGATTATTTAAAATGACAAATGTCTCAATTGTCAAGCTGATTATGTAGACAAACTTTATTCTTCATTACTTAATGGTAATAAATCATTTTTTATATACATAAGATTTTCTTTTATAGCCTATCAGAGGTTGAAAGAAAAACAGCCCTTATTTATTAATAGTACCTTATGCTTAATAAATTTCATTTCTTCATTTTCTTTTCAAAAGTCAGATGAGGTGCATTAAGTTTCAATGCTTAAATTGTAATTTTGGAATTAGACATTACATATTATATGTACATGTGTGAAGAGAAGAGCCATAGAGTATTATTCAATTGATGTCTTCTCTTGGATCCAATGCAAAAATTTTGAAAAGAAATCTGTTAGATTTAACTAAATAAATGAAAAATGTCTCGCAACTAAAGTTTAAGGCACAGAACATTAGAAGTTTATTTTGAGCTATGTTTGGATTGAACAGGACATTGAAGCTAATTTAAATCTTGGATAAATTAAAATTCAGCTGTTAAAATTTATGTGTCAAAGGAAAATGAAAACATTACTTAATACTGAAATGTCAACATATGTTTTTAGATAAATTAAGTAAAATTTAAATTTAAAATAAAAAGGGCATATGTATTTCCTCACAAGTAAATCCAACTAAGCACAAAATTATTTTCAATACTAAAAATGCATAGTCTTAATATATAGCACCAAGAATGCATCACTGTGTAATGAAACAACAAATGTTTAATTGTTTGTAACTTACCTGATTATATATATAATATACGTCTCAATACATATAAAAACACGTAATAAAAGGAATGATTTTTTTAACTTGAATGTAATGCAGGAAAATGAAATTATTCACACATTCAAATTTACTAAAAGTAATACTGCTAGTTCATTATGTACAAGCTTGATAAGTTTAAAAAAAAAAAAGAGTATTCTTTAACCAAAAATCAACAACAGTACAGATTTCAACAACAAACAGATAAAATCTCGAACTTTCATTGTTTCAATGAAAAATAATATAAACAAAGATTTGCATTATACATATTAGCACATCACACAATACAGCACTTAATCTTTTTGAGCTTCTACATAACCTTTCACTTTGTAAAAGCATCATACATTTTGCTACTTTCAACTATCAGATTCTCACAAAATGCCATCAACATGACATTAAAAGAGAAAAACATTATGTCAATAACTATAAACATATCTTCATTGCTCATTTTTAGATTCATTTTATCACAGTTTTTTCATACACCCTGTTAAAATTTATTAACATATAATAAATTCAAATTTTGTTTGTAATAGCATTATCATAATAACAATTACATAAAGATGCAATATCTTAAACAATAAAAATTTAATGCTATAAGAAAATTTACAAATCTTACATACCTACGTTAAGGGTTACTTACATTCACTTACAAGTGATACGAAAACATTCTCATTTTCACTTTTCATTCATTTACAAGAATTGAATAGAGTAATAATCATTAATCATTCTTATGCTAAAAATGAGCAACGGTAGGAATCTTTGAAAAATTCAGAAATAGCATATTTTTTAGCAATATGAAATCCTTTTAAAATTCACCAACACAACCAATTTGAATGTGTAGCATATGTTCTTTTGAAAAAACAAAGTAATAAAATTGGACCATCACATTTCATGAACAAAATGGAAAAAAAAAAGGAAGAAACCATTTAATAACTCATCAAATAAATTACAAAAGAAAAGAGACATGTTTTGAAGAACTTGTAAAATAAATAAGATGTAAAATATGTCCAATATTATATCAAATATAAAAACAAAACTGACACAAGAGCAAAAGTCTAAGAATTGAAAGACTAGAAAAGATTAACAATAAAAATATACTGATAAGCAAAAATTAAAGAATATTTTAACCATTTTATTCCTTTCCTTTTCTTGCTTTAAAAAAACATGCAATTTGATAGTATTTCTCATGATTTATTTGTTAAATATTTGTAAGTTAACATTTTTATTATACACAGCAATTAATGAAGCGTTTTATAGCCTCAAACTGAGATGTTAAAGGAAAAATATCTCTCTTGAGACAAAACTAAGTTTCTAAAATTATATCTCATTAGCTATGTGGCGGATAGAGCAGGAGGGACTACAACATCATGAACTGGACTTGCAAAATTTTCAGGGAGAGATTACAACAAGAAAGAGAACTATAAAATAAATAAATAAATAAGCTCGATCAATGCTATAACTTGCTTCTGTTCTATAGTCTTTAGTTAATATGTGTGTGTGTGTGTTATTAAAGGATTTTTTTAAATTGAGGTCATGTCACTCCAAAATTTTTGAAAGCAAGAAGATAATTCTAAGTAAGAGCCAGTTTTTACTTGAAAACCTGAATTTATTTCATCTGCTGTTGCACAACTGTGGCTTACAACAGTATATAGCAGAATGCCGAGTGCAAGCATGGATACTTGACTTAAACATGGACATAGCTAGACGCCCTTACACTCTGCTCTGCTTTTGAAGAGGAAGGGTATAGGAAAATTCTTCATAGATGCAGATAGCAAAAATAACCTTCAAGCTACATCACGGATGATCTCCTTTATGTTACTGTAGGGAAAGGTTACTTGTGAACAACCAGGAGGCTATTGTTCTGTGACATGCATCTGCATGTGAAGAACATGTTTGGATAAGCAATAATGGGTAGGTTGTAACAGTTCTCATATTAGCAAAATTACAAGGGGGTCAGAGAAGTAGGGTGCCAGTCTAAATGATTACAGTATTGTGTTGACAATAACACTAACAGAGGCCTACATAACTTCTTTAAAAGTATTTTATCATTTCTTTTAATTATTGTATAAGTGTACTAGGGCTGGGCAATGCATCACACAAAATCAGTGTACATCCCACATCATTAAATCGTTTTCGAGTTTTTCTAAACCTATGCATCAATACCACACCAACCCAAATTCAAGCACCGATGTACAGACACCGGTCCACGATCATTACTGCTTTAATCTGTAATTTTTTCACATTAATGTTCAATTAGCAGTGTGTCAAGCCAATTTGGCTTAACAACAATGGTGAAAAGAGTTAGTAAGGAAACTTTCAAAACAAATCCTGTTATAAGTATCAGCAAAGACCTCCACTTCTCTCAAATCATGCAGGAGAAGCTTTCTGTTTTAGCTCTGAATAGAAAATATATTGATAAACAAAATTTAGCACACAATAACATACCAAAAAAAAAAAAAGCCAAGTTTAAAGTGCAAAGCAACAAAAACAACTTCAGGCATGTACTTTGGTGTTGAATGAATTAAGATGGAGGCTTGTAAATGGAATATGTATGACTTAGCTTCCATCAGCTCATATCTTTTTAAATTGAAAACATAGACCCATTTTAATCCCAAAAACACGTCTGCAATATTTATTGCCACTTTGCAATTTTAATGCCGTTTCTTTTCCTTTTGATAATTTATTTCTTGCTGGTGCTAGAACTTATTAGTAAGTATCTTGCATAACACATAGATTTTAAAATCATATATTTATTTTGTAACATTTGAACAATCAAGTTTAAGCAAAGCTGTGAAAAAAAAAAAAACTACTTGAATTACACAATGATATATCACAATGTAGTTGTCCCTACATCACCCAGCCCTAATGTGAACATACTGAGTAACTAATATTTCTCTTTGATGCAAGTTAAACATTGATTGTTAAATAGTAGTGGTTAGTTTGTATATAGATTGTTTAATATTATCATGACAACTTTTTATCCAAAGGATTTTTTGGGGGTAACAGTTGATGAAAATTATGTCCAAAATTTACTGAAAGTAACTTTGACACTTAATTTTAAAGAGAAACAAGGGAAGTTATCAAACTATTTGACTGAATTGAAACATAGTTGAACTAGTTGTAGTCTTTTTCAGTTACCATGGAGGGGAAAACATGCTGTTCATGGAATTCTTTTTTTTTTTTTTTTTTTTGCACAGTGGGCATGAAATAAGAAAAAAGCATAACAAAAGTGTAACGTGAATAAATTTCACAATAAATAACAAAAGCAGTTTTTCATTGTTCTACATTTAAGAAATTTTGCACATTCCCAATGCTGACACAAGTTTAATCTACTCTTTAATTTTATGCATCAGTCAGTTTGTTAGTTAAAAAAAATGTAAATAAAGCAGAAGGCACTCATGCAATCTGTTTGAGCCTGCCTAAACTTTACAAAAATTTTACTTGAACAAACACATAATCAATGCTGCTCCAATATTTGATAGAGCATTTGAAAAGATCATGATCTGAAACAAAGATATTCAAATCATTTTTAGGGGGAGAGGGATGTATCGGTACACCAGTGTTCCTTAGTTGAAATAAATAATAATTTTTAAGCATGAATTGCAAAAATAACTACGGGAAACATGAAAGCATAGCATACAATGCATTTTTTTCAAGCTCATGACTTGGTAAAGTGCAATAATACACATCAAAATCGCTTAAACAAATGCATTAAATTATCACTTTGGGTTTGCTAAAAAATTATTTAAATTATTATTGCGAATCTAGAGGGGAGTTATATACTCAATCACTAAATAATGTTGAGCAAAGTAAAATACTCTTTACGTATCACAATAACAATTTCTTTTTAGATGCTTTCTTTTCCTTTTAGTTACAAGTGTATGGATACTACAATTATATTTTAAAAAAATGATTGAAAATGCATGCTTTCATAAAACTTTCCGTATCATATGCTAAGGGACTATTTATTCTGATTCTCAAATTTGAAGTATTTAGGAAATAAATGTTTTATGTTCCTGTTCTCTTGAGTTAATTTCTTTTTTCTTAAACCCCTCAGCCTTTCAATACATATATATATGTATGTATATATGTAGGCTGTTCAATACGTAATAAGACTAATTTTACTGCTGTGAAACCACACATCGGAATGTTAATTCCTGTGGCATGATAAATGTCTGTGGTCTGTACTAACAAAAGCTACCGACAGTTGGCGTGTACAGACTCATGTTCCTGGGTATCACGTGATTGAATTGAATCTTGTTGGTGGGCGCCTACAAGAAATAAAACTAACTTTACTGCTGCGAAACCACTCATCAGAATGTTAATTTCTGTGGCATGAAAAATGTCTGTTGTCTGTATTAAAAGCTACCAATAGTTGAGGGGTACACTCATATTCCTGAGTATCATGTGTTTGAGTAGAAGTCTGTTGGCGGCGCCTACAAGACTCAGCCAGTTGACAAAATGGAAGCGTCATAGGAACAAAGTTATGCAACTAAAGTTTGTTTTCGTCTACAAAAATCAGCATCAGAGATCTTGGATAATGATAGGTGAAGTCTTCAACGATGAAGCAAGCAATGTTTAGTCAGTACTTCTTGCTGGCATAAAGCTTTTAAGGAAGGTAAAATATGGAAGCTATTGAATGTGAGGGACAATCTTCAACCTCCATCACAAAGACAATGATTAACACTGCTGCTATTATTATCAAGTGGAATTTCAGAATTATTTTACATCAAGTGTGCTCTGGCTGTTACCTCAACTTAAGGAACATTTACGAGGCAAACATTTTGAAAGCAACAAAGCATGTCTAAACTCCACGGATGCGACTTTGAAATAGCTCTCACACACATAACGTTCACAAGTTTTCAAGAAGTGGACAGAACATTGGAATAAATGCATTTAGACCCGCAGAAGTTATTTAAAAAAAAACCATGTAAATTATGACGATTTAATTTGATTTGCAATTTTTTATAAATTTAATCTTATTACTTATTGAACAGCCCTTGTATATATACGCACACAGGATACACTAGCAGCAATATTTTGCACTTCGGTTTACATAAAACAATATGAAAAGTACAATGCATACACTGCATGAGTTTCAGCTCTATTTCAGTTTAATGCTAAAACATACACATACTGAACTGCACATAACCTTTTTTTACATCTTCCACCAGCAGTAAAAAGTTATTAAGAGTAAAGCATTGTTTCAAGAGTTGAAGTGGAAAATCTTATGAATAATCAGCAAGATTTTGACATTATAGTATGGAATCGGTTATTAAGAAAGGCTTCAGAGCTATTATGAACAACCTGCTGCTGATTGACACATCTAATGATTCAACATGCATTACAAAATTTGTTCCTGTCTGTGTCATTTGAAACTATTAAAATTTCCAAATTATCAATTACAAGCAATCAATAAATATTTGGATGTTTAAATCACAATCAAGAATTGATCAAAATATGACAGGGGGCAATTCTGAAGGACATCTTTGGACTGAAAATAACTCTATAGAAAAATCAAAACCTGTCTGGTTCTATGAAAAGTAAGATTAGCTAAGAACTTGAAATCATATGAACATGCAACAGAACACCAGTGTTTTAATTTGGCGATGTTACCCATTTCTTCAGTGCTTAGAAAAATGCTAATATATTCCTGAATTTTTAAAGGTATATTTTATTTATTACAAAAGAAATAAATAGTGTAATTTTAAAACAAAACAATATGCTTAAAAATTAAACAAAATGTTAATTTTGATTCACTGCTTTACTGACGCTGACAAATTTTGTGCTGTAATTTGGAACAGCATATCAGAATAAAATGCCTACATGTAAGTTGGCCTCTTATTTTCAGAGATAATTGAAAAATTCAGCAAAGTGCCTACAAGTTGACTTCCTTTTTTTGTAGTAGAAAATTCGGGAACATTTTGGCACATTTGTTTGAAATAGACATTTTGAAAAGAAGAAAAATAAACTGTATGGATATGTTTAAGATAAGAAAGATATAATTTTTATGCTTTTAATAAAAAGATTTCATTTTCACGATCACAATGTTCATACACAATCTGTTCATAGAATTGCAATTTTTTTAAATAGTGTCAATAATAGTTGAATTATTGACTTCTTGTAGCCTTATAACATTAAGTTTAAAAATGAGCTTGAACTTTTCTGCAATCACCTGTACAAAAAATTTGCACATCCCCAATTTGGCATTTCCTAATTTCCTCATCATTATTTTTCCAATTATTAATTTAACAGGTAGATTGCATAAATTGCATCTGAATATGTAAGTATGTATTTCTTTGATGTTAAGTTAAAAGGTTTGGACAAAATTGGAAAAATCTCCGAATTTTCAAGCTTTGTTCAGAAAAGCGGAAGCTTGTGAATACAGCCTCTCTTATCTACTCAATCAGAGAGGTTTTTATACGGAATAAATAAAAGATATTGAGATAAGTGTGTCTGAAAATTGCACTTCTTTATTTAATGTTGCTTAATGTTTCCCCCTTTATTTAAGTTTAGTAATAAAAATTGAAATTGAAAAATTTTCCATGTTTCGGATTGCTCATAAGTCATCCCATAAATGTGTACCTAGTTCTTTTGCACTAAATGTGTTAAATGATACCAAACTACATAGGGTATTTTCCAAGTAAGTTAAAAATGTCATCTAAATGGAATGAAAATTTACAATTTTAAATATATCAGGAGGGCACATTTTCTGGGAATATTTTAAAGCAAATCACTCAAAAATATGATTCTAGGGTTAATTGGTTAACACTAAAAGAGATAAATGGTTCTATACTGTAATATGTTTTGAGCTATATGCATTTGAAAATATCAAAATGTTAGAGCAATGTTAGATTTTCAATTTTAATGAAGCACTTAACGAATTTTATTCCATAAGTAACATTTAAAAACTGATTTATGTCAAAACAATTCTTTCACTGGATAGGCATTTTTGATAATGTTATATACCCTTTATACCGCTGTAGAAGATTTTCACCAAAACATTTCCAGCTATGCTCGATTAAAACAAGTATAAAAACTTGCATTTTGTTACATTGACTTCACTTCAATTTATTTACATGAAAGTACAAATCTTTTTATAATTTATTGCATCATTGGGACAGTAAAATTCTTGCTGTGAAAAAAAACACACACAGCAAGTAGAATGGCAGGACATGATGTATTCAACTTTTCTTTCAACAAGTAGTAATAAAGATACAGAAGACTGAGTTTTAAATCTATGCAGAAAATATTGTCAGTGATCAAAAAGCTGCCTCTGATGAGTTATTAATAGCTCCACTACAGTACTTTCAGCATGCCATGCTGTTAACTGATCTGGAACACCTCCAATTTCTGGACAACGAAGTAATGTTGGACAGAACACAGTGCTTAAATTTTGAGGAGTCATCAAATTATATTTTTGTCTGTCTGCAACCCTAAAAATATATATGTTCATGTGCATAAATTTTTACATTTAATGCCAGTAAAAAAGAAAAGAAAAGAAAGAAGCATAACTTCAATTTCATTTAGTATATGCCAACTTTTGTTACATTAAAGGATCAATTTATGGATGACGTACAACGTATATTTAAATGGATTTTTTCATATTCACATGAATAAAATTCAAATGAACATAAGAATTTCTGCAAAGCAAGTAAGGATTGCTGTTTCATTTCAATGTATTGAGGTTGATGTCCCACACTGAATTTTCCCTAGCTGTTTTAAAATTGCAAGAATATTTTTTTATTGACTACTGCCTAAAATTTACGGAGCAGGAATTGAAAATCTAAACTTTAATGTGGAAAACTGCTGCCTTTATCCAGTTTGCGAGAACAGCATGAACATAAAATATAAAGTATTGGATGGTTTGTATGCAAAGCACATTAAACTATATTTAAAGTTCCATCTACAAAAATCAAACACACTAAATTCATAAAAAATCAGAAATTCAATTGCACTACAATATGTGAGAAAACATGTTTTATTTATTTTAGAACTGAAACAACAAAATGAAGGGGGAACATGAAATTGCATGGACAAAGAACTCTTTCAGGGTTGCCAACCTTGGATAGATAAACAATAAGAAGCATCTGTAGTGATTTTGAGGAGCGTTTTGAAATTTTGCGGGGCAGCTTGGTATTTTGTATGGAAATCAATAAAAAAACAACCCTAAAAACGTTTATCAAAAACTTTTTTAGCTTTGATAATCATTTTAAGAGATAGCAATAAAAAATAATATTTTTAAATTAATAAGGCATCTTTAAAAACTATGTCATGCTTTGAGTATAAACATCTAATTTCCCATACATGTATGTCATAATAAAATACCAAAATATGATTAAAATAAATTTAAATGTATTAAATCTTCATGAGCTATATCTTTGGTAAGCCTGGGAAGCATTAAGACTAAATTTGGTAAATGGTGCTGGCTTAAATTAATTCAAATGGTGGTGTTTTAAATTAACTCGGATGGAACTGGATAAGCATTTTTGATTGAGCATAGCAGTCTTCAGCAATGAAATTCAATATAAGAAGAAGGGTTCAAAATAAATCGACAAAAAGGTATTCATGTCTAAGCAGTAGAATGGCATAGCAGATGCGGGAAATGAGGAGCAAAATGCCTTTTTCACGGAGCTGTGGAGTTTCGCTATTTTTACAGAGCTACTCCGCAAAATGCAGAGCAGTTGGCAACCGTGCTCTTTACATGAACAATTTAAAAATTTTACATAAATTTATCTGCTTTCTTTAGGACAGTAAATTGTTAAGGGTAGACACATTTTTTTTTACATAATAAACTTAAAAGTGTTAAACATATTTCAGTCTCAGATTGCACCGGTGCTATTTTTTATGATGATCTTAAACTTAATTATCAATTAATTTTTGTACTGATCTTTATTTCTAAGGAAACATCAAACTTGAAAATGTTTAACTTATAAATGAAAAGCTACTTAACGCTCAAAATTATTTGAATTTGATAACTTAAATTACCAGTTTTCTACAACCTTAATTTTTTCAAATAAATTGCAAGAGACCATTGCAACCAATATTCAGATGTTTACAGGAAAGTTTTTTTTCTTTGAATTAAATGCAAACATACCTGTATAAATGAGCCATTAAAAACTTTAAAGTTTGATAATGAGCTGGTGGTAAATTTTTCAAGGCTTCTTTTAGTGACTCTAACTTCTCTCCTAAGGCAGGTTTTTCTAAATAAAAGTAACAAGAATTATGTATTAAAACAGGAATTCGAAATACTTCAATTTTCAACTAAAAAAATAATAATAGTAAAATTATCATCAGTCTGTCATGCAATTGTCAATGAATAATATAGAAACAAACTTCCAAACAGGAAAAAGAATGCAATAACCTGGTGCTGGTTCATTGTTCAAAGGAAAATTGCATATTGTTAAACCGATTGTTTACATATATCTATGACTATTCCTTCTAATTCCTATCTAGTAAAAGTTAGAATTTATAATGCCAGAAGGAACTGCTACATAAGATTAAAATGCACTAAACTAAACAATTCAAGTGTAATTTTTAGCATAGGCAGGCAACAAGAATAAAGAAAGTCAAAATCTGTCAAAACAAAACATTTACCAAAAAGTGGATTGCAAAACTGAAGGAGATACAAAAATGAGATTATGCAAATCAATTCCGATTTGTTTATAAGTATGTACACTATTAGCCATTAAAATTGCTACACCAAGAAGGTGACATGTTACAGACATGAACATTAAATGACATTAAGAAGATGATGTGATACGCAAATGATTAGCTTTTCAGCACATTCAGATAATGCAAGCGCCCGCAGCAACACCTACAATATGTTTAAATGAGGAAATTGTACAGCCTATTTCCCACGTGCAAGTTCAATTTAAACGTTGTTGCGTGCTGGAAAATTGTTGTGATGCCGCTTGTAAAAAGAAGAAATGCATACCAGCACGTTTCTGCCTTTGATAGAGGAAGAATTGTAGCCAGCACCGGGATTGCGGTTTATCCTATCGCAGTAATGTTGCTCGCGCCAGTTGAGATCCAATCACGGTTAGCAGAATATGGATTCAATGGGTTCAGGATGGTAATACAGATTGCCATGCTGGTTTTCAACTGGCGGCCGAGAAGACAGGCATGTTATTCCCATGGCCTTAATGGATCATAGAGTCACGTCATGAGCCCTGAATCAAGAAATGGGGTCATTTGCAAGACAACATGTGTCTGCACGAACAGTTTAGCGACGCTTACAGCAGCATGGACTGTCAGCTCCGAGACAATGGCTGCGACTACCATTGACGCTGCATCACAGACAGGAGCTCCTTCAATGGTTTGATCAGCGACGAACCTGGGTATACCAATGGCGAGAAGTCATTTTTCCTCATGAATCCAGGTTCTGCTTACAACATCATGATGGTCGCATCCGTGTTTGGCGGCATCATGGTTAAACGCGCACTGACAGCGTGCATTCGCCATTGTCATACTGGCCCATTCTCTGGCATAATGGTATGGGGTGCCATTGGATACACATCTCGGTCACCTTTTGTTCGCATTGATGGCACTATGAACAGTCGGTGTTACATTTCTGATATGTTACGACTCGTGGCACTATTCTTTATTCGAGCCCGGCGAAATTCTACATTTCAGCAAGACCACATGTGGCTAGTATTGTGCAGACTTTCCTTGATATGGAAAATGTTCGACTGATGCCCTGGCCAGCACGTTCTCCAGATCTCTCACCAATAGAAAACGTCTGGTCGATGGTTGCTGAACAACTGGCTCGTTAGCAAACGCCAGCCACTAGGGTCGATGAACTGTGGCATCATGTTGAAGCTGCATGGGTGTCTGTACCTGTACATGCCATCCAATCTCTGTATGACTCAATGCCCAGGCCTATGGGCACTGTAATTGCTGCCAGAGGTGGTAGTTCTGGGTACTAATTTTCAGGATCTATTCACCTAAGTTTCTTGAAATTTTCATCATTTTTTATTTTCAACATAATATATGTGTCCAATAAATATCATTTTGTTATTATTTCTTCCTGGTGTAGCAATTTTAATGGCCAGTAGTATATATAAATAAGGGTTAAAATCCTAAATTTTCCAGTGCTGCAAGGCAATTAAGAATCCCAATTTGTGACCAATTCTAAGGAAAAAAGAAATTTATTTTTGAAGAAAAGCAGTACCAGAACAGTTTCCATTACCAAATCAACCTTGGTGTACACATATATGCTATTGGGAAAGACTGAAATGTGGTAAACATTGACATTTGCAGGTGAGTGTCGACATTCAATAGCAAAGACACTTTTCTCCACCTTACTCCACCTTTTAGAGACAAGTCTTAGATTAGATGGAATATTTTCGGTGAATGTTGATGCACTAAAATTTCAGTCTTTCACAGTAACATATGTAATATTTTGATGTATTATGATAATCAGATTTCTTACTACATTTTAAAATTTGACAATAATATATCTTAGCCGCAATATTCAATACATCAAAAGAAAAAGTCCTTTTTCTTCAAAAAATTATAAGAATGGATAACTGAAAGCCTAAATGCATTCAATAAAGTGAAACAGACACTAAAAAGTTGCTGTTTGGAGTAAAAATGGTTGCTTATCTAAAACAACAGGCTCAAAACATCAGAGGTGATTTTTTTCAATGAGTGAGTAAGTAGTTTTGGTTTGTCATTTAGGGAAAAAATGGTAACTTTTTAAAAATATAGATAAAACATAAAGAATTACAGTATTCTGGTATGCAATTTAAATATACTTTTAAGTACCATTTTACATTATTAACTTGATAATATCACAATTGTATAGAAATACATATTTTAAAGGAAGATTTAACATAAATGGTTTACTTGTTGAGAATACAATGTTGTGTGAAAAATTTTAACTTTGCAACAAGGATGTTAATCATATCATAACTTTTACAATCTGATTTTTATGAGCATGGTCCTCTTTTTAGCCAGAAAAAATTTGTGTTCTGTCTATTCGGCAAATAGAAAATCAAATTAAGTGATGTTTACAAACAGCACGTTTTTTTCCCCCCAGTATAAGAAAGTTAAGTAATTAAAAAAACATTTTTTTTTTAGTTTTAGAAATTGCACAACAAACAGGGATACTACTTAAATATAGTTGATTTTAACTATTTAAGAGCATCAGCTTTGTGGCAGAGCCACATGTTTTGGCGTTAGAAGGAACACCTTTTTCAATGCAAAAGAAATGAGCTTCTGCCTGAAAAGATATCCAACAAAAGCCAAGAGTCATATAAACAAAAAGCTTAAAAAATAAACATAGCAAATTAACTGAACACCATGTGAAAAATTATAAACTAATAAAGAACCAAAAGGAATGCAAATACAGTTGACTCTTGATAACCCAAAGCCTTATAACTCAAAATTTTCTATATCTTGAATTTTTAATTCAGTCCCAAAAAAATTGAGTGATTTCAATACAAAGTTGTCTCTATATCTTGCATGTGCTTGTTTTAAGTCAAAGTTTTTACGAGGGTTTCGTTTTCATTTTATGCATAAAAATGCAGTCAAAATCAGAAAGATTTTTTTAAAAAACAAATTGCTTTGCTTATCAGCTTGTGTGAGGGGTTTCTTTTATTTACTATAATGCTCCTTAATGCTCACAGTGTTTTAAGATTGTGTGAAAGTTAGCCGACTGGGCTACTTTATTGCTGGTTAATCTATAAGAGACATACAATTTTGGTAAAACTGAAAAAAAGAAAAAAAAAAAAAAACTTTATTTTCTGAATAATTTAAAAAATTAGCCTTTAAAACAAAAAGATTTTGGATAATTTGATAAGAGTTAAAATTGAAAGTGTGATTCGAATCCCAACAATATTGGGCAGTACTGAACTTATTTCATTCTTGCTTTTTTACATAATTTTAATGTTTTTTCCAGTGAAATTTTAAAGCATGCCAAATCTGTCCAATATAGTTAAATTTTGGCAAAAACTGAAAAAAAAAAAAAAAAAATCTTTATTTTCTGGATAATTTAAAAAATCAGCCTTTAAAACAAAAAGATTAGGGCATCCTTGGATAATTTGATGAGAGTTAATATTGAAAGCGTGATTTGAATCCCAACAAAGTTAGGAAATACTTTATTTCTTGTTTTTTCATATAATTTTGATGATTTTTCAAGTGAAATTTTAAAACATGCTGAGTCTGTCCAATATAGGAAAGATTGCAACTGCAATTAATTTTATTAATTCCACAATTAAGAGGATGAATAGGATCATTAAGAGAAGAGAATGAAAGTTTATTAATAGGAGAGAACACCAACTGGAATTGGAAACGTTTTAGAATCTTAGCAACCTGATAGCTCACACAATGGGAAGAATGGCAAAGCAACCAAATTCTTTTGGATATAAGTTCGGTTAAGAACATTAATTTGGGTTTCATTAGAAAGTTTTTATAAATGGATTCAATTAAAGTAGGTAGATAGTCTGTAACAAATGCAACAGTCAATTAAGTTCCATTTTAAGAAGTTCTGCTGAAGAACTTCTTGAAATGGAGCATGATAAACAAAATCAATAGCACAATAAAGAAAAGTACTAAAGCAAAATATTTTTGACTAGGAGGATGAGATAATAGTCTATGAGGAGATAAAGAAACAGCAAAAGGTTTGAGTTGAATAGTAGTTTCAAAACAGAATTTAGTACGAGAAACCAGAACATCAAGGTAGGGCTTTGTCAAAAAGTTCAAGTCAATTTAAGAGGAACTTTTTTCTTTCTACAGAAATGTGGCGCAAATAAACAATACTTTAAGGATATTTAGGACAAACTTTTAAATATTCGAAACTTTAGGAAAATTAGGACAACTCTGACCCCTGTTTATGCCATTATTAATTCGTTTAAGCTGCCATTCCACAGAAAAATGCCATTTCGTCGCACCATGTGACACCTCACATATAACATTTAACCCGTTCGCACCCAGCGTCACGCGGACGCTACGCAACCATTCCTCTCCTATCAGCCCAGCGTCACTTCTTCGCTACGCGCTCTGATCGACGCTGACGTCCCAGCGTCACGTATATGCTTTCTCGAAATGGAACGATTGAATCTAATATTTAAACGATAATAGATGGCGCTAAATGGCTATAACTTTGATCATATTCGAGTCACATGGTATTTGACCTTCATGTACACGCATTAGTTTCTTATTTGGGCCTCTCAATGGGACAGATTTTTTTTTTATGTAAACAACAGTGAATCACTGCTCTGCGCATATGATTTATGAGGTCTCAATTGCTCTTGTTTATAGCGTTGCTACTCTTTTTTTTACGAGTAATTGAAAGAGATATACATCTAGCTGAATAAATTATGGGGGAGGGAAGGAAGGTTAAAATATTTTTGCATATGCATTCCAGACTTTTGGGATTCCCCGTTCAATGAGAGCACAGGATTGATTTCAAGAGACACTGAAGTTTATGATTATTTTTTAATCCTTTCTTATATTGTTCTTCTTTATTTATTCTTTTTCATTTGGAGAATGGAAAAGTGCAATTAAAAATTGTTAGCGAAGTGAGTGAAAGGGAATGTTTTCGAGTGAATTATGAAGCAGTTTTGAGACTTGTCGCGTGGGAAATATAACTATAGTTTAAATTCGTTGACCTAGGTTGTTTTAATTAAAATTACATAAGGAACATATTTTTTTTTTGCTACATTTCTTTTTCTTTGATTCCACACTCACGATGTCAAACTCTAACTTTGTTTTTGTGCACATATAATTTAATTTTGTGCACATGGTTAAAGTTTTAGTATTCTACTTATTTCACTTCATTCTAATAATGTAATAGTCTTTATATTAATAATTAGTAATCAGTATTACATTGCTTAAGCAAAATTAAAATTTCAAGCCACTATTTTGAGATGCTGATTTTATATGAATATTTTTGTTCAGTTAGGCTTAACTGCTGTAAATGCTCGGGCCGATGGCGGCGTTCCATTTCAGAACGTTCGGTCCCGTAGCTGCGCTTCGTTTTCCGAGCGCTGGTCCTCAAGGGGTTAAATTAATAACTTAAAGGGGTAATGAAAAAAAAAAATTCCTTGCCTTAGCAAACATACCAACTATGTATCACAAATGTAGATGTGATTTCTTAAGTATATGAGCTGTCACGTTCAGGAGAGAGTGGCAGACTTTTCCTGGAATGGCTCTAACCAAGAAACCAAAAAAAAAAAAAAAATGTAATGATGAAAAGAGTTGAAATAGGTAGCAATTGAAAAAGTTATTTATTTATTTATTTATTTTTTTTGAAGCAAAAATTTTTTGCCCTTGTGCTCCGTTTATCGAGTTACAAAGTCAAAGAAGTTATATAAGGTAAAAATTAAAATGGTTTCCCATGACTTTCCAGGTGCAAGGACACCCTATAAAATGTGTATTTAATGCAGAAGTATTTGGTCATTGAAGCAAAATAAACCAGCTGAAATATTAGCGAAAAAAAAGGTGCAAAATGAGTCTTCAAGTTGAAAATCTGCTTATATGATGCAAATTTTTGTGAATGAGCCGCGTTTGCAATGTGGAATTTTGTGAAGGGGCAGCAAAGCGGACCCAATTCAGGTCTGGATCCACCCAAGTATGCTTAGAGCAATTAATATTAAAAAGCACTGGCACCAATATAAAATTACTTCCATTCATTGAGTAGTAAAATATACAGCTTATCTTTGATATCTAAACCAATATAATTCTTAAACAGCAAATTTTCCTTTTTTAAGTTCTATAAGGGAGAGATTTTGACCACAAATATTTATTCAATTAACTATCTGTTCCCAAAATTGCCCTTCTACCCTTTTCGCTAAATCCACAAGTTCACCACATGAAACATGAATTAAGACGATTATCTTGGTACAGACAAATTAAAATGTTTATAAAAATTTCAGAAACCTTTCTCAAAAACATAGTGGTTGAAATAGAATTTTTTCAATGAAAAAGCTCCACAAATTGATTTAAATTAGTAAAAATCTAATTTTCTACTGAAAATATCTTCCAATGCAAAAAAACTGTCCATTAAGAGTTAATGCTACTGAGCTATGTTAAAGCTCTAGTATTCACATGCAGCAATAGAACATGTTTAGGCACTGAAAAATCTGTCTGCAAGTTTTTGATGTCCTCACAATGGATGGCAGAACATTTGAAAAATATTTAATCATACCTTTTGCAAATCAGTTCCTTGACAGTTAAAATTCCTAATAAAAGTTATTATTTTCTTTCTTAGCATGTCATAAAATAAAATAAATAAATAAATAAATGAAGAAAAAATATTACTTGCGGCTGCAATAAAGGAACTGTATGCTTCAAAAGTTATCAGAGGAATTGGTAAAAGGCGGAAGAACAGCTTTAAAACACCAGTTATGACATTGACATCTTCAAATGCAGTCCTACTAATATCAGCACATTCACAGTCTGAAAAAAATTATGAATTTTAGAAGAACACACAATATTATAGTATGAGATTGAAAGCAATTATCAAATTAAGAAGTTTAAATTACCTCTTTCAAATACCATTCTACATATTTCTATTTCATCACTAAATCCAGAAACTCTATACAAACCTTCAACATCTAAACCTAATGAAGAAAATTAAAGTGTTTTTAACAGAATACTCTAATTATAACATAAAAGAGTTAAAAGATGCAAAGCTAAATATTAATTTTAGAACATACCCCGTTTTTCTGTTTCTTTAATGCATAAGTCAACAACAAAGGGCCGTAACGTATTATGGGCTTTTACAAGAGTAATCAGATCAACACCAAAAACCCTTTTAACATATTTCAAACAAGGCATACAATCACTTGGAACTTTTTCAGAACATTTCTTGTGAGCATTGAAACCACAATCTAGAAGAAAACAAAAAAGAGTAAATGGATAAATGAATGTATGGGTTTAAAATCCATTAAAAACATACTGGGTAAGCACCAAGTCTTATATCCCTGAATTAAAAAAAAACATTACTGAATAATTGTTGAGTATAATAATTTTTATTTAATTGCTTAGGTAACATTTAACAGTTTTTAGTGCAATGGAGCTCTACTTCAAAGGTAAATTTTTAAGGAAGATATTTCTGCTTGAAATTGCTTCAATGAAGAGCAATCATTCTTCTGCTGTATAAAAATGCTGCTTTGTAATCAATGTTGCTACGGACACTATCCCCGGGCATAAATCAATGGTATGGCTTAGAGAAACAAAAGAAATTTTTTAATCTACCCATAAAAGGCAGGCAGTCTAATGTGAGCAAAGCAGAGGCCAAACAACACTGATTTTCACATAGTTGTTATGGAAAATGGCTAGCATTTTTTGATTACCATGGACTATTTCCCCAAAAAATACTAAGTCTTCCATTCAAGTTAAGTATTAAGTAATTCAAAAGCATGAGATTTGTGCATGAAATAGACAAAAGTCGGAAACAACGCTTAAGAGCACAAATAAAGGTTGAAAAGTTCAAAATGCAAACATGTTTCAGAGGCAATAGCCTCCTTCCCCAGTGCAAAGCAAGCAAATGGGATGGAATATAGTCATGGGAGAGTTTAAATACAAAAAGGGGGGGAGGACCAATCAGAGATTGGATATTTTTGAGGAGTGTGGCTCTTGACAGAGGTTTTCTTCTTCACATTGTTGAAGAGGCTTTTTACAAACTCTCAACCCCCGAAATAAAATCATGAACAAACCATGGTTTTCTTCTACAAAAATTGTGATTTTACCGTTTTACTCCAAAATTTCCTTTTGCATTTCTAAAATTCTTAGCGAGTTTGATTTTCGTGTAATTTACAGACCTACAAATAAACTTTCTTTGACCAAAATGAATTACCCAATCCAACCACTCGATCAGTGGGGCATCTTTCATATTAATTGCCAATGTAAAATTGGATATGTGGGACAGACGAGGCGATCACTTAAGTTTCGTTTAAAGGAACATGAAAACCACATTAAAAAACAGGAACTGAAGAAATCTTTGATTGCCAAACATTGTCCGGATACGGCATCATTTTGTTTTTTCGGAGGCCAAGATTTTTTGCAGACCTACAAATGTAGGGAAATTTTCTGAAAGCCTTTTATGTTCACAAAAATTTAAACAATCTTTGCAATGAGCCATTTGCAGTTCTGCATATCTCTACAATCTTAATCGATAGGTTAATAGTAGGTAAATAGGCCTGTAATCAGGCCAAGATTTTGTGCTCATCATGTATAAGATTGAAAATCTCACCTTCACATTTAACACCTTGAGCAATTAAGCCCCACATGAAATTCCCACAAAAGTCACACCAAGGCAATCCAATAAAATTATTAACCTGGAAGAGAAAAATGAGCTGATAAATAAAAGTTCAAAAGGAGATCAGTCATATAAGGCAATTCTAGAGAATTTTCCTCAAGTAGTTACTGAATAAAAGCTCTTTCTTCAAATCTCCAAACCACTTCTACAAAAATGAAAAAAAAAAAGAAAAGAAAAAAAGGGCTAAGAAATATCATGCACGATATTCTTTTATGAGTTCACTATTTATTTATTTTTTTTTAATATCTGTTTGAAACTGCTTATTCAACTTCTGTAAAATGATGTTGTCCTTGGCTATGATACATTCCCCAATGCTGGATCCTACTTACCATGTGGGGAGTTAAGGGGTGGGGTAAGGGGGCAGCACCCCCTCCCCCTGAAAGAAAAAAATACAAAAGAGGCTAAAAGCTTTCTTTCAACACATATTTTTTTTTTTTTTTGTTCTTCAAAAAATAATACTCTAATAGCAATTTAAAAAGAACTTCTGAAGGTGACAAACTTACATGAACCCCCATTAAGAGACGAAAGAGAGTAAGACTCTTAAGATGACAAAAATTACCTTTTAAAACATCGTCAAAGTGAATTTTAAAATGTGTAGTTAGGATTTGTGCTTTTAAAGCTTCAGAGGCTGCTACTACTTCCCCTTACCACCCCTAAAGATGGCCTTAGAATTGTGTTTTCAGAGCCTCAATAAAATTCCAGGGAGAGTTCCCCTGAATTCTCTTGCTTCCCCATCCCCTATCATCATCAAACATACCATGAAAGTGCATTTTTAGGCTGTCAATTTCGAAAAATTTCCAACCTAGAATACCCATCCACTTTCTTAGTGTCTCAACATACAACCTAAAATTGCATTTTTAAAACACCAATATCAAAAAATTAAGAGAACTGCTGCAAACCCTTCTCCTAATACTGCCTAAAATGCACTTATAGGACTTCTACTTTAAAAAAATTTCAGAGGGAAGGATTTCGAGCAAGTCTTTACCTAATGTTAGGCTGCGCCTTTAAGATTTCAATGTTGAACATTTTGCAAAGCAGATCCGTATGCCCTCAAATTCCTTCCTTTATAGCATAATGTCTCCAATAAAAGCCTAAAACTTCATTTTAAAAATTTAATTATAATAAATTTTTATAGGGAAGGAGACAATGGTCGAACCCCCTCTTCCTCTGAACTCTCCACATCGCTTGAAATTTCCCTTTGCAGCACTATATTAGGAAGTGTCCTCAAACTTTTTTTCCATAACATAGCCTAAAATTGACCAGTTTAAAAGACAATTTTGGGGGGAACCTCCTTCCTATTCCATTATTGTTATCAAGCACAGCCTAAAATTCAGTTTTTCAGACTTCAGCAACAAATAATTCCCCGAGCAACTTTCTACTACCTTAAGTAACCAAAAATAGCTTAAAACAATGTTAGAGGACTTAATGTCAGAAAAGAAAAAAAGGGACCCACATTCTACTGCCATAACCAAAAGCTGCCTAAAATAGCAATTTCTAAGGACAATTTTGAATATTTCCTGAATCCCTTCCCACACACTAACCCTCTTGGTGGCGTTAGGAGATCCTAGCATTACAAAAAATTTAATAAAAATACAATTTCCAGACTTCAATGAAAACTTTCCACAAGGGTATTGATCGATCCCCACCTCCTTTATCCTTCCTCTCCCTGTGTAAAATGATCTTACAATTTACAAATTCACCCTACTTCTTTCTTTTTTATTTTGCCTAGAAATTTTGCCTGAAACTTGATAGAAGATGGGCAACAGCAACAGTTTCAATTTTAACAGTTCTAACCTTCCTGCTGTATTTGCCACAGATGAACATTATTTTTAAAATTTTAGCTCTACTTTGACTGGGGGATTAGCAGGCATGTCATTTGAAGTTTTCCAGTTGGGGGGGGGGGGAGGAATGGTACATACTCAACACAAATTATAGAAAGATAGCAACAAAAAACATAAACAAATGTATATCAACATAATGCTTTTGAAACTTGGGAAGGGGAGAGGTAATTATGCCTTCCGATTCCTCATATGACAACACTGGGGCATAGAACGGCTTTTCGAAGTCAGAAACTAAAAGAGCCTTCCACCCCAAGATTGAAAGACAGCCACCTAAAGAAGAACCCGTCAATTCTATAGCAAACCTTCCCTACATTGAGGATGTCACCTATAGAATTAAAAGACTTTTGCGCTAATATAATATCAAGACTGCTTTCAAGCCTACCATCGAATCAGCAACCTACTACGATCAATAAAAGATGCCAGAGATCCTTTGTCCAACACAGGAGTATTGGAACTATGAAAGAAGCATTAATACAAGAATCAAAGAAGATCAACGAAATTGCCATCTGGGCCACACTGAGAAGTTGGCAGTCGCGGAACATACTTTTAGTGATGAGATCCATGACATTAACTTCAAAGAAACTAAAATACTTTCAAGGACCCATTATTATGCCAGATTAAACAGAGAAGCCATATAGATTTTCAAACATCCCAACAATTTTAAGAAGAAAGAAAGAATAAAAATTAACAAGCTCTGGCATTCTGCACTTAGACGGATCATCCGGAGAGAAACATTCAGCCCACCAGAAACGAGGGCAAACGTTCGCCAGCCAATCCCCGACCAGAATGAAGAGAGCTCCAGCTCTAGTCAACCTGAAATGAGGATGGATGTTCACAGCCAATCCTGGACCAGAACCAACAGGGCACTAGTTCTTACTTCATAAAAACTGACAACACTTTGATACTTGCATCAGCTCCTAAAATACTTGAAAAATGGCAAAAACTTGAGCTTTGAAACTTACAAAATTTTATTTTTTTTCAGCTCATATAAGAGCTAAATTGCTTTATTATGTACAATTTTAAATCTCTTAGAAAATAGGCTTCCAAATAATATGTCATTTAACAAGGTTATGTTATGTGTTTCAAGGTCATGCAAGCAATATTCAACACTGCATATTTTCAAAAATCTATAAAAACTATATTTCCTGAATACTAATAAGATGTATATGTGGAAATTTTTTTACAACGGGATGCTATTAAATCATATTAAAAAGTAATTATGAAACATTTAGTTACAGCAGAATATTGTAAGTTTTCCCACAATCCAATTGATTATTGATGAGACCCGCTTCAGAAGTTAAAGAATACACATTTATTTTTCAATCAATTTATAAATAATATAAATATTGCAGCTAGTCTAGGATGTATACCAAGGAATAAAGATGGCCCTGCAAGTCATCATTAGAAACAATTAGTATTAATATTCCACAGCGGGCAGGCAAAGCAAGTAGGCAGAAACTGCCAACTTTTCATTTTTCTTCTTTTTTTCCTTTTTTTTTTCATTTTTATCATCTATTGTATGTTAGCATTATTGTACAAGTTGTTTATTTGGTTTCTACTGAAAAAAAAAGGCAAAATAAACTTCTAACTCCAACATTTCCTAATTGTTAGTATTGAATTCAAAACATGTTTCTTCAAATATTTCGAAGATTCATTTTTGCAGATACTACCTATTACCTGTCCACAGCAGTAATAAAGTTGAATGTTCAAACAAACAAGCAAACAAACAAATGTAACTACATACATACATACATGTAAACCCCTAAACATAGCACTTCAATGCAAAAATTATAATAAATTTACCTTAAATGCATGGGCTTTTTCAAATTGTGCAACATCAATACCTTCAGTTTCCTCCTATAATAATAATTAAAAAAAAATCTGTATCAATTAAACTGTAAACATGCTTCTTCTTTGACAAAAAAGATATTGATCCAAAATTAACAATACCTCTACAGGAGGACGATCATATTCATGGAGTGTTTCACATCTGTTCATCTCTTTCTTTAATGCCAACTCATCTTTTCCATACCTAACACTATTCCCAACCCAGTTTCTGGTAATTTTTCGCTTATATGAATTTAAAGTCATATAAGGACTATCTTCATATTTTGACTCCATACACATAGTAGCAATATAATCCCCTGCATGAACTTCCAAATAAAGTGAAATAAGTCCATCTGCAACAAGATCTTGAATTGTATCAAACCTTTTCTCTCCAACATAATGTTTCCCATCATAATATAATTTAAAATTCTTTGTAATTCCACCAAACCTAAAAATAAAAAAAATAAAAATTAAATTAAAACTGCTACTTTAAGTAAATGTGTGCAAAAGAGATACAAGAAAACCTATTCATATTAGACCTATTCATGGCTATACATCTAGGAGATCCAAAAATTCAAATTTTCAATTAGTACCACAATAAACACTAGGTAGGTACTGTTAAAAATTAGTGCACTATTTTTAAATCGTACCAAACTTTTAGTTTCAAGAAACTTTGTAGTACGTGTAAAGTGTGTTGGTCTGTAAAATATTATAAAGGTCAGTCAAAGTTAATCCAAAACCATATACCCAAAAACAAGTTTCGAAAATTTGAGTCTCAGAAGTCAAAGGTTCCGGTCTGTTCGAGGTGCTTTATTGACATCTTAAGGTATATCTTTAAATGGCTAAAAATATGATTTATATTAAAATCCGAAAATCAAAATCTTTATCTATTGTAAAACTTCTTTGAATACATACAATAAAGTAATTAATAAAGTAATTAAGAGGTCGATGTCAACAATACTTGCCAAGTGGTAAGAAATATTTATTAACTACTAGAGATAGAATAAGATATGTTTTAGAGAGAATTTGACTTGATAAATAACTTTTGAAATTAACAGTTTCACCACTGATACCAACTAAATAGCTCTTTTGGAACATTTAATTAGAATCAAAATGCAAAATGCACAACTTGTTTCAGTTCGAGTTGCAAAATTTTTCTTTTAAAATCTTCTATGGCTAATCGTTTTTCTATTATGCGTAAAACACACACACATATATACATTCTGATGTCTCAACAAAATTAGCTGAAATAGATTCAGGGATAGGTAAAATGCATTTTTTGGTAGCCTACCAGTTTGCAGAATAAATCCATACAAACATCATGAAAAAAGGTAGTCAAATTTCCTTTGGGGTAATTAAAATGGAAATTTCTTTTGAAATTTGAGTGATACATTTTTTCATGAAGAAAATGCATGCTTTTCCTTCAACAAAGTAAAAAGGGCAGCATCATATGGGGCACACATGTCGTATAAAGAAAAAGTAACAATTGCTAAGAATTTTTCGGTTAATACATGTTTTCAGTAATCTGAGGTACCCCAATTACCTCGCATTTTCGCAACTCAGGGTGGCGACAGGAACTGTGAAAAAAAGTTCCCTGACTTTTCCCTGATTTCCCTGATTAAGTTCACCAAATTTCCCCGATTTACGTTACCAATGATAATAGTTTTCCTTCTTTGCTCTACTTGAAATCCATTCTATGTTTGTATAAAATGCCGTATTTTAAACGTTTTAAGTTGTGTCAAGTTGTTGAACAAAAGATATATTTTAAAAATATGCTACTTTTTCAATAAAATGGTTTAAAAAAATATCAAGTCAATTTTTTTTGGGGGAAAAAACCTACAAAACAGTATATTAAATTTTTCTACAATGGAAAGATTATAGAAAATTAAGAAAAAAAAATACTTTACTTCCAGAAACTACTTAGCATAAGAATTTTAAGAAACTATTAAAATTACTCATAAAAACATATGTGTATTTATGATAGAACTAAAAAGTAATTGAAATTATTTTGAACTAAGTTTTCAAACAGTATAATATTTGTTGCAAGAATAACAAGTAATAGTGAAAGAATAGAAGTAATGTAGTTATTATTATATAACTAATTGACATATTTATGCAAAACAGATGAAACCATTTGACGTCCATTCATAGGGAGCTTTTCTCTAATCAAGAACATAGGTTTTAATGAACGAATACAGCATTTTAACAATAAAAAAAAATAAAGATTTTTACTTAAGTACACAAGTTAACTCTATTTCAAATGATTTCAGTTTGTAACGAAAAAAAGCTTAGATTGCTTTTGTAACAAAAAACTTTGAAATGCAAGAAAAAAAAAAAAGAAAAAAAAGAAAAAAAAAGCAATTAGTTAATTCCAAAATATATAAAAGAAGAATACAACTTGGTTATAAAATTAAAGAATCACTTAAGTCTGAAGAAAAGAAAACCTTTATAATCTGCGGTAACAACAAATAGTATAACGGCAAAAAAACATAAGTTTTTTTTAATTGAAAGTTCAATTTTAGCAATTAAATTAAAAACGCGAAGAAGTAATAACTTTTACGCTTTTATAATATTAATTCAAAAACCAAAGATTTCTTCTTGAAATCGTGATTACAGTACGCTAATTACTTCGAGACAATGGAACAAAGGCAAAGGAGCTAAGGCGTTAATGAAGGCTTCCTCTTTGCCTGTATGTTTGTTTATTTTACGTAGCAATGAAAGCGTAATAGGAAATTTCAAGCTAGGTAAAATAAACACCCTAACAGACACAGAAGCAATCTTAGGAAGTTCATCCTGTTTTTAATAAGAAAGATTCAATACTTTGACGTTGAGGAAAAAAGATGCACAAATATGCGGCAGTGTATAATCGCACCTCATTAATTTTACTTTTTTTTGAACAGATAACTGGCGGAAAATGTGAAGTGAATTAAGAGTACTTAATTTTGTAAAGCAAAAAAAAAATTTTTTTCTTCATTAAATCAATTTTTCCTGATTTTTTGTTATTTTTTCAAAATTTCCTGATATTTCCCTGACTTTTCCCTGATCTCCCTGATTTCCCTGATCTGTCGCCACCCTGCAACTCTACTGTAATAGGAAAATAACAATATTCATACAGTACGACATTAAAATGAAAAACTTTAAGTAACATACAATCTAGCACAAAATAATGGCAGTTTCAAATGATGATAGATTGACAATGCTGTATAAAAAAACTTTTCCTATTGAGAAGCTAATTGAGATTACTTTCTCTGCAAATACCAGTGTTTCAACTTTCCTAAATAAAATTTTAAAAAGTTAAACAAAAAAAAAAAAAACTTTCATTTAAAACATGCTAATCTGCACACAAAAAGAAAATTTTGTAGCAGAATTCGAAAACTGTTACATTTTATTGCAAGCTGTTTTAACTCTACTGCCATGCTAAACACAAAAGTCATGTATGAAATGTTTAGCCAAATTGAGTTATTTTCACCAGGTGGTTCTTTGAGACATATTATAGCTAAATACAGTGTTTTATGGTCATTTGTGAATAGAAAAGAGTTTTCAAAAATTTCTGAAAAAGTTTAATCTGAAGCTTTCAACAGGAATTTCTCAGTTTTAATTAGTAGCAGTATACATTACTGTATTTTACAAATATAATTGTGAGAGGGTGGGGAGGGGGAGTGCAGGATAAACGTACCTTGCACATAAGGAAGAAAATTGGCAAACAACACAGAATCACATTTATAGCCAAATATTATGCTGGTGTACATCTGCACAATTTAATATGCCAATCAACCTTAAGAGAAACAAATAATAAAGGGTGGTGGGAGAATTCAACTTTGAAAAAAGGTTGAAATCAGGGCTGCAAGTGACTGAAATAAACTTCTTTGAAAATAGTGTGAAATTTTCGGAGGCCATGAGGAAGCTCACTGCCCCCTCCCCCTGTAAAAACTCTACAAATATACATACAAAAATCATTGAAATCACCCTTTTTGAGTTTTTTCCTTTTTTCTTTAAATAATCTTTCAGTTTTAAATGTGTTGTCAGCCTAAAACTATTGAAAACGGCAACCCAAAATTTTCCAAATTTTCGGATCACAAACATACATGGTTGAAATGAAAGAAAACATAATTGTGTTCAACACACTATTTGCACTAGTCTACAAAAAAGAACTTTTTTTTTCTGTTAAATGGAGAAAAATACCTGATCTTAGTGCAAAATGATGCTCTGAATTCAAATATTTCATTTGGGAGAAGAGTGCCACAATACAAGTAAATGAAATTTTACAGGAGAAGCATTCGAAGTTGAACTCCTCAGGCAATTTGCATTAAGAAAAATAAGTCTGCTGTGCTCTCCAGTGGTTAATATTAGAACAAAAAATTTGTTACTAATTTCCAAAGAAGATAACCTCCTTTAAGTGAAAAAAAAAAAATTGTATTTGGCATCAGAACCTTTCTCTTAAGGGGGGAAACTAGTTTAGGAGGCCGAAATTTTAGCGTTTTTAGTAGTTTTTTTTTTTTTTTTACATGGAAAAGATGATCAGAATTTGTTCAAACTTTGACGATATTTTATTCATTATTTTTTGAAGTATACTTTGTAATTTTTTCAAGTCATTTCCACTTGAAACAGTGGAGTTAGAAGCTGCTGACCGTGGGTGGTCCCCATCATAAATTGTTGCTGGTGGGCCTCACCGAAGCCACAATTTTTATCTGTAACCAGTACAATTTCTTTTTCCTTAAAAACATGTTTCCTAAGAATATAAACCTGATTGTTATTAAAAAATATAGGGAAGATGTGCTTAAAAATCAGGAAAAAAGGGCAAGAAGTTGGTGCGTGTGATGGCATACATTATAGTAATTAGGGCTGGGCGATGTAGGAGTTTCTACATCGTGATGCATCACCAACCTTAAATAGCAATGCACCACGGTTAAGGTTTGTTTCAAAAACTAAATTTGTTTGTTTAAGTTTTACAAAATATATACAAGGTATAAAAATTATATATCATGCCAGTAATGAATTAACAGGTTTCAGCATCAGAAAGAAATTCATTTATATTATAAAGCAGTGCTAAAAGTACAAGAAATATGGAAGACAAGTTTCGAGATAATAATAAGCCTGCTTTTTCAATGCAAAAAGATAGTAAATGGGCGCAAAATCATATATTCCACTCAAAAGATCACATTCTTGAATTAAAAAAAAGTTCCTTGCAATCAGTAGCGGGAGAGAGGGGCCGCACCGGGTGACACTCAAGAGGATTTCATAGTTTATAAAAAAATATAATACTTTAATTCTGAAAATTTCCACCAATATATCTTAAACTATATTTCATCTAACAAATTTAACAAAAATAGAGTGCCCAATATTGCAGGGGGAGGTTACATATATCATCTAGGACAAATTTTGCATAAAATGGATTCGTAGTTTAAATTTGTTTTCCAAACTTTTAATATGCCACAAAAATAACTGAGTAGTTTCTGAAAATTATATAAATTTCCAACTCCACTACGTGTAACACCAAACATATGTTGCATTTTTTGTTGCTACTTTGCTTTTTAAATTTTGCATTTTTCTGGCAAGTATTTATATGGTAAACTTACAAGTTCATTAACATATCTTTCCTCTATAATTAAGAACACATGTGCAATTCTTACATAATTTGTGAGAAATGAAGGTTTAACTCTTCGCATCTTCATTGTTAAACCAGATTGATTGACACACTGCTAATTAACATTAATGTGAAAAAATTAGAGATTAAAACGACAGCAACCGTTTCTGTACATCGCAGCAGTATTGATGCATCAGTTTAGAGAAAAATTCTGAACTGGTTTAACGATGTAGGATGCACACCAGTTTTTGGCAATGTATCAATGAATCACCCAGCCTTAATAGTAATTAGTAGAAAAGCATCACTTTTCACCTATTGTTGAATGTAAAAACAAATACAGCAGTAAATATCATACCTCATGCTTAAAGTATATTGTCCTACAGCTCTTTGGCTCTCTCGAACCAAGTAGCATCCATCTTCAACAAGAAGTCTTTCTGCTTCTTCTCTTGAAATTTTCCCATGGAACCTGTAAAATAACTTTATGAATAAACATAGCTCAGTGTTTTAACTTAAAGTAATATGTATAGTCATGTTTTTGCAAATCAAGGGTGCCTACCAGTGGGGGGGGGGGGGAGGGCGAAGGGGTCATGGCACAGACTGTGCCATTCAATAATAATTTTTTATGGAGTCATTTTTTTCTTTTTCTGGGGTTCTTTCAGGCCTTTTTAGTATTTTGGGGGATGGGCACCCCTCTATATATAAATATATGCTTTTGTAAATCAGGGTGCCTACAGGGGAGGGGCTGAGTCATGACACAGTCTGTGCCATTGAATAATAATTTTTCAGGGGTCATTTTTTCTTTTTCTGGGGCTCTTGTTCTTTAGGTCTTTTAGTATTTGGAGGCTGGATATTTGGAGGATTGGTACCCCTGTATATATAAATATATTTCTTAACTGTAACTATGCTTGGCAACAATACCAAAATCAATATAGGAATGTGTGTACTACGGTATCTCCTCTTTATTTGTTCTTGTCAGGCAAGAACAAAAAAAGTATGATATATCTGAGGATGCAATGTAACCAAGGTCATTAATAATTGAGAATCAACTCTTATTTGCATCGTCAAAATTTTAACCTCTTATTACAATTTACATTATATTTTTTAACAAAAACAGAAACGAAAAATTAAGCTTACTAATTTATATCTCCATCAACTCTTTAAAAATGAGCCTGAAATATTTCTAATGCCTTTTTGGCAAAACAGTTGCAGTTTAAACTACAATAAATTCAGTTGAACAGAAAATATTCTAAATTGCATTGATAAAAGAAAAAAATATTATTCTGAGAATTTAAATTTGTTTTAAATTTATTTTTCGGCAGAATGAGAAAAGCGTGATAAATTTGAAAGAGTGATATAATGAGACGTTACTGATTTTAGTATTCAATTTGTATGAATTTGGAGATTTTTAAGAATAAATATTTGCTTTTAAGAAAGAATACATTAATATTTTATGACATATGAGGCAGTGAGAAGCAAAGGGATGTAAGTGGCAAAATTAAAAATTCAGAGATAACCAGTACAGATGGTAGGTGAACCTCTCCTCTGTCTTGGGGCAAGAGATAGTACTAGTAGGCCTGGTAGGTGCTGCTGTACAACATGATTTAGAGAAAAATTCAGTGTAAGTCTACCTAGGACATTATCTTTATAGGTGCTTTACTCAAAACTTGAAAATGACCACTTACATCCCTTTGCTTCTCACTGCCTCATATGACAGTCTTCAAACATATTATCTTTTTTTTACATGATGAAATACAGAAGAAGCTTATTTTTAATGTTCAGGTAAAGGCTCACATAAAAACAAAAACATAGAAAAGTTTATAAATTAAATTTTTAAAGTTCCATAACAATTAAGAGCTAAACTATGAATTAATCAACACGCATTATGCCACTTTGTACATTTGCTCATAAAAAAAGTGGTCATTAAATGACAGTTGGTAGCTCTTAGAGATTTTTGAACATGTAAGAAACAATGATAGCACCAATAGAAATCATTTACATTCAGTTTACAGAGATAATTAAGAATATCCTGATAAAAGAATATACTTTAATCAAGAAAATAAATCTTTATCTTTAAATGTTTACTAATTTGCTTTAAAATATGAGAAGAGTTGCTTGCTTCATATTTTTTGTTTTCTTCTGAAATAACCTTTTATTCTAGTTTAGCTTTAATAATTATATCCCTATAATTAATCCTACCTGAGTGCTCATGAGCCCAATTCTGGCCATTCAAATGAGCTAGGAATGCAGCTGTTCCATTTGTTAGCAACCAGTAAATTGAAAAATAAAAACAACCTTTTGGAAAATTACCGTCAACCTTCTATAATGATGGAAGCATGTCTGACCTGTGGTGTATACTACATGCTTCCTCAGGGTGCAAAAAACTATGCCCCTTTCAGGCCATCATTTAGGCGGATTGGGAGCAAATTGCCCCCTCCCCCCTCTTGGCTTTAAAAAATCCTGTTTTTACACATAAGTGGGCATGTTTTTTGTCATTTTCCAACAAAATTTGCATTGAGTAAGACCCTGTTTCCCCCCTGAAAAAATTAAATGAAGCCCTTTTGTAACATATTTGGGATTCGATATAGAGACGACAACCGCCTAAACAGCATCCGTTTGACATCTAAAGAATAGATTTTACTCATTTGTTCTGGCATCTTTCCACTTTCGAAAGCAAGATGAAACAAACTTGTGTACAAACTAAGGTTAACACACCAGTAGTGGCCAGTGCTTCAGTATTGACCACTTCAAGGTTTATATTTGAAAAAATAGGATTCCAGGTCTCCCAATGGATTGAAAAGTGCATGTGGTACATCCTGCACGTTTGAGTCCATTGGGAAACTAGGAATCTTTTTTTTCTTTTCAAATGTAAAAGAAACTTGAAGTGCCCACTACTGAAGCACTACTAAGCACTGGGCACTACTGGTGTGCTTACCTTAAATGTTTTATTGCTTTTCTTTTGTTATCTCACATTTTGTTTTCTTTTAACTAAAAA
The DNA here is from genome assembly GCF_026930045.1 of Uloborus diversus. Lineage (NCBI taxonomy): Eukaryota > Metazoa > Arthropoda > Arachnida > Araneae > Uloboridae > Uloborus > Uloborus diversus. Next base: position 26,491,093 of record NC_072740.1, on the reverse strand, counting down.
TTCCTTCAGATATTGGTGTTTAGTTTTTAAATTTGGCAATCCATAAGAGAGGTTTCAATGGTTTCACTTGGAGAATTTTCAACACCAAGTGGGGGGGGGGTCCTTTATCTTAGAAAATTAGTTGTTAATATGGGTGTTCATTCATAGAAGTTTCACCGCATATGTCCTACATCAGAAAAAAATGACAGACATAGACAAAAATGTCAAACCAAAAATAATTCAAATCTGAGGCACGAAGAGGATTTTGATTCAAAATATCCAGCTGACACAAAAGCAATGGAAAAATTTAATGATGCAAATTTCATGGTTCAGAAGTTACACTTTAAAAGCATGCTAATTAATTGTACACTTACTCTCTTCCATAATGAAATGGTTTTCCATGAACCTGAAAATATTGTTTTTTGCATTAATAATAATTCTAGAGCATTTCTAAATAAAATATAAAATCTTAAAATAAGATGAAAACCTACTTCGCGATTGCAAAGAATTCGCTTAGGAATAGGTGCTTCCTGCTGTAGTTGATATACTAAACATTTAAAAAAAAAAAAAAAAGCATATAATATTTACACATATACAGTCAAATTTCCCAATAGCGGACACCGTCAGGACCAAAGTTTTTGTCCGTTAACGTGGAGTGTCCGCTATTGGGGAGTCTGAATTTATGATGGCATTTTGATTTTGTATTTTAAACCTACACATACAGTGTATAGTTCTAAATTAAATTAATGAGTATTGCTTATATAAGTGAACTTAACTAATAAGTAAATAATCTTCTGAATCTTTTGGGAAAATAAAATAGAAAAGCATTTGTCTAAATTGTTTTCTCTAGCTAAACAAAACCAGTAAAGTCCAATAGAATCAATGCCGTTGATTTTCAGCACCTTTTTTTTTGTTTTAGGTTGTAGCAAAATGTAGCGCAATCAGCTACTTTTCACTTCCTCTGGCAATACGGTGCCAAATCCTCATCAGCGTTTGGTGGGAAAGGAAGTAGGGCTGATGCTCATCTCCCAAAATCTAGTAGGAAGGAGGGGGGGGGGGATGTCGTTAAGTTGCACGGGAGTATTTTTTCTCTCCCATGCAAACTGATAAAGCAAGGTATTGTGTAAAAGGAGTGATTTTTTTTCTTTTGCTTTTTGCTGGAATTTCATGCATAATGAAAACAAAACTTTCATAAGCTTTGACTAAAAAATTCGACTTGAATGGCTCCTGTTTTTGGAGAAAAAGGGGTGTTAACCCTTTTATTGGTACTGGTTAGCCCCAGAACATCGTAAAGGAGTAGAAAAAATGCATTTGCCACAAAAGCAGTGCTGAGCAAAAGCTTACCAGACACAGAAAAACAAAACGAAACTCGGCTGAATTACTGTCTGCTAATGAGGAGTGAAATACATTATACGCCCATCTCGAGAGTCTGGGGATTCAGAACCTGTCCGCAATCTGGGACTGTCAGTTAAGGGAGGTTTGACTGTATTTATAAAACATGCTAGTGATTCTCCAAACCTGACATTTTCTAATCAAATGTTTTTTTTTTTTTAATGCATTAAAATGTTATTAAAAACTTATATTTAATCTTAATGAGGAGTTTAAAAGGAGAAAAAATAAAGACAACTCACTTTAACTATATTATATTTTAAATATGCTCTCCTGATATAGAAGATGGGGGCTGTGATGGCCTGATAGTTAAGGTGTTGGACTCAAAACAAAGGAGTTGGAGAGTTCTGCGTTCGATGTCAGCCAATTCAAGATCCTCCATGTTCACTAATAGTGACTGAAGCATGATAAATAAATTGTAGTGAAAGAGCCCTCCAAGTTCCCATTTCAAATCAATACCTTTGAGGGTGTTGAATCGGTAGTTTTTGGCTCCTGGTTTGCATAAAAAAATAGAGCTGTCTTCAGGATCCCATCCAGCCTGTTTAACCATGAGTAGTGATAGGTATAAAGGACCCAGAAATGTAGTATAGTAAGCGTCGTAGGTATGTATGGGCTAATCAGGCTACAGATCAGGGTGTTATTAAAAATTGAAATGCTTCCATAAAATAAGCGCTCTTTCCCCAAATATATATATGAATTACTGTATTTTTGGGAGTAAGCATCGCAAGTGGTGTAAGCGCCTCATCGTAATATATATTCTGAAGGAAAAAAATTAGTATATGCGCCATACCTGGTATAAGCGTCACACCCATTATTAAACAACTCAAAAGCACAATAAGTAGAAAAGAAAGCTGGAATGAAATGCAAATAAAAATTTACTTAAAATAAATATAATTTTTATATTATAATTTAATTTCAGTAACTATCTTGGGACGAGACATTGGTTGCTTATCCAGAGCACAGGATGCGGACCCTTCTCTTCAATGCCAAACTCTGGCCCAAGTAGCACAAAAATATCAATCAACTTAGTAGAAACGACTTAGTTCGACGTTTGAATGATGTTGAAGTATGTTTTTTCGCCGACTTGTTTTAAAAAGTAATTTTTGTTGCTACTTTTGACGTTTGAAATCAGTTAATCATTATTAAAAGTGTTTATATAGTAATATTCTTATTTATATAGAAATTAGAAGCAAATTAGAGAAAATTCCAAACGTTGAAAAACGATTTTTAATGTTAGAAAAAAATATTGAAACACTGACGTACTTTGATCAGACTGACGTACCTTTTTAGGTCGATTGGTATGTTGTGCTGCCTGACAGCAGCAACGTTTTTTTAAAACTTGGATTTTTTTTCACTTGGAAATAAAAAAGACTGTATATTAGCATCCATTAAATGTGCCGCACCGGCAATTTTTTTGCGTTTTTTCTTATATGCGCCGATGCGCTTAGTCCTGAAAATATGGGACCAAAACAATTGAAGGGCCCAGGGCAAGAATGTGATATCTCCGTGTCGTGACAGGAGTAGAATAGTCACAACATAGTTCATGTGTGTTGTAAGAGGCGACTAAAATGGAAACTCAATCCAATGTGTTAATCATTGTGCTGATAGATGGATGGCATCTGGGTTGTATGATGTCTTAAATGGCCCCTTGAGGAACCAGGCGAAACCTTGTGGTAATTAGCCTTGCTCTCATACAGGGTGGTTGTGCGGGTGTCGACCTTTTACTCACATCAGCTCCTATGGAGTTGGATACTGGCTTTCAGAAGAGAACCAGCAATTTTGCTGCTGGAGGGGGTGAGAGTGCAGGTCTGCAACCCACCAACACTGCAGTAGGGGGGCAGGGAGTACTCACTTAAGCACAAAAATGCAACAGGCGTAGGCAGGAGAGGGGAAGGCTGATACAGGAGGCGAAAGCCAATGAGCCAGCCTTTCCTGAGAAGGTAGGAGAAACTAAACCTCTTCGGTCGGAGGTTTCAACTCCTTCCCCTGCACAAACTGCTGTATCTTTTAACGAGTAAGGGCAAGTTAACCACAGTCCTATGCTCAAGCAGTGAATATGTTTTAGATGACTGTTGTGAGAGAAACCTTCCTTTTGGAGAAGTTATCTCACGATGACATTGAATGTGTCCAGCTGGTCTTCCTAAAAAGGACACACCTGGTTCTCTCTGGGGATCACATTCCGAAAATGCAAAGGGCTTCTTCAGGAAGGTTTGTGGTCTTCTTACTGGTCATTGCACCTTAAAGCAGCACCTTGCTTTAATGGGTAATAGTAAGAATCCAACTTTCAGGGGTTGCCTCTTTCATGAGGAAACTGTTACTCACATCTTGTGTGATTCTGAAGCATGTTAGGTTTGAACACTTTGGTCTTCATTTGCTTGAATCATGGGAGATTCATAACATTCCTATTAGATGTTTGCTGAATTTTGCTTCAGCTACTGGTCTGTTTTAAGACTCTGTTTATGAACTAGTACAATAGACCTCTGGTCACAGTGCTTGGTTCGGTTGAATTCCCCTTTCTTTCATTTCATTTCAAGAATGTGATATGCCACATGAGTTTTTCTCCGGTAGGCAAATTTCCTACTTTTGAAAAATTCTACAAATATTTTTTATAGATAATACACATTATATATTCTGCAACACTAAAAACAAATATGCTTTTCTGACAATGATATAATCCATTGTCATGTTGGATTGTGACAATGACATTATTTCAAATATCAAAGTAGCCATTTAATACAAGAAACTCATTTTTTCAAAAGTGTGGCTTATCACGTTCTTGCCCCGAGTCCTTCAATTGATAAGGCAAGTATGTATGCATTCATCCAAGTTAGGGTAGAAAAATTAGCATGGTGCATTATTAGTGAAGTGATCTTTGAGAATTGTTGCATCACGGGAAAATCCCAAGTTGCGTAATTGAACTGTTGCAGTGTTGCATCATGGGAAGAAATGTGCCTCTGCAAGAGCACATTATATTACCAGTTGATTGTTAGCTGTTGGTTGTACCAACACATTATCGGCATGTCGCTAATTGCACATGTAAGCGGCTTTTGCCCATTAATACCAATCAAATAAACAAATGAAGAGAAAGCTTGTTATTTGAGCATCTCTTATGATTTTACATAGTGGTCCGTCATAATTCCAGAGCCAACCTATGGATAAACTAAATCGCATGAAAGATACTTTGAAAAGTGCTGCAACTAAGCTAGAAACATTTGTGAAAGACATTTCCGAATCGAAGGCTTTTACAAGTACCTTATTGGAAGTGAAAATTCAAAAATTGCAAGAACTTCAATCGAAAGTTTCGGAAATCAGGGAGGCATATTATGAAGTTCAGGACATTGAGAACTTGCCTACTCTGAACAAGGAATTGGAAGATATTGATGATCGCCTCGAAGAAATAGAGGTAAGCCTAAACGCCTTTCTCATATCTATTAAAGAAGTACCTCAGTTAGAGAGAAATGTTGAAAATAATGATGTCAAAAAATTGAATATTATGAAAGCTAAGCTTCCTGAGATACCTTAACCTGTTTTTTCCGGTAAATATGACGAATGGTCAACATTCAAGGTACAATTTACCAATTTAATCATAAACAATGATCAATTAAATGATACACAAAAGCTGTACTATTTACGAGCATCTTTAAATGCCGAAGCAAAGCAACTAGAAAGTGCTGATGATTCCTTTTATTCTTTGTTCACAGCACTAACAGAAAGGTTTGAAAATCACCGATTAATGGTGGATACATACATTGCAGCTATAATTAATTATGAAAAAATTCAACATGAATCTGCCAAAGAATTAAGAAAATTTGTCGATTGCATACATAAAAATATAAGAGCATTAAAAGTATTAAATTATGAGCAAAATGATCTGTCAGATGCTTTTCTTATCAATATCATACTGCAAAAAGGAGATACGGAAACAAGAAAATTGTTTGAATACACGACTACGAAAAAAGAATTCCCGAAGTTCGCGGAATTGATCTCCTTTCTGGAAAATAGAAGTTCTACACTAGAAAGTGTGAACAGAAATATTGCTAACAAGGCACTCAACAAACCGTCCAACACTTATTCAAATAAAACAAAAACCTTCGTACTTCATTCGAATGAAAAAGCTAAACCAAAGATTTGTATTTTGTGCAAGAACTCTCATACTTTGAATAAATGTTATGATTTTCATAAAATGAATGTATCGGAAAGATACATTTTCGTAAAACAAAATAAATTATGCGTTAACTGTTTAAATATAAATCATACGGTGAAATCATGCTATTCTAAAATTTCTTGCTTTTATTGTGCTCAACGACATAATTCACTTCTCCACGAAAGACAGAAAAAAGAAGACAGAAGCCAAACCGAAACTCCTTTAGAGGCGCCGACCTTGAACTCGCGTAAATATTTCGGTGATAACCCAGAACCAATATCCGTTGCGTCATCTTCTGCAATAAATCTCGGAAACGCAAAGCAGCCTGAAACATTTCAAACACTTAGTAATGTAATGACAGAAAAAAGATCCGTGTTATAAAGCACATGTTTTATCTTCATTAGAAATTCTTCAGGCCAAAGAATACGCATCCGTGCAGTCTTGGACAGCTGTTCTAACGTAAATATTCTAATAAGTGAATGTGCTGAACTGTTAGGATTGAAGAGGAATTCAATTAATATTCCAATAATTGGATTAAATGGATCAATCCATAACATAAGAAACAAAATTAATACTATTGTTTCCAATTCTGATGAAACATTCAAAGAGAACATGGATTTTCTAATCGTGCCTAAAATTACAGACGTTATTCCATCAACTCAATTAAACGTTTCAAACATAAAATTTCCTTCTTTCATTGAGTTTGCTGATCCTACATTTTTCAAACCAGGAAAAATTCATGCCTTAATTGGAGCTGAATTCTTTTATAAAATTTTAAAACATTCTACGTTTGAAGTTAACGATAAACTTACATTGCAAGATACAGTTTTTGGATGGATTCCAACTGGAGTTCTGGACGAAATAAAACCGTCCATTAGATATACTCAGTGTCATCTAATTAGGGACTTTGATGAGCTGAATGATCATTTATAACAGTTTTGGGAACTAGAATCTATAGGAATCAAACATGAGGATTCAAAATTATTGGAAGAAGACCAAGCACAGAACATATTTGATAGAACTGTTAGGTTCGTAAAAGACCGTTATGAGGTTGAATTACCCTAGAAAAAAGATTGGAAAGAATTGAAGGACAATTTTAATATTGCTAAACAACGTTTAGAAGGGCTACAGAGAAAATTTTATCGAAATGAAGAGTTGTATAAACAATATTCTGAAATAATCAAAGATTATTTAAATCAAGGGATTATAGAACAAGAAGAAGGGGATAAACCCGATTCACACAAGGCTATTTATTATATGCCTCATCATGCAGTCTGTTAGGAAAACAAACTTACAACGAACGTTCGAATAGTTTTTGACGCAAGTTCTCATGAGGGTAATGAACGGTCAGTAAAGGATTGTTTGTGGCCAGGCACAAATATAAATCCACTTCTATTCGACCTTTTAGTGCAGTTTAGATTGCATAAGATAGCTTTTATTTCAGATATCGAAAAAGCCTTTCTGCAGATTTCGCTAGCAGAAAAGGATCGCGATGCTGTTCGCTTCTTGTGGTTTAATGAAGATTTTAAATCTCTCAAGGATTTCAAAATATTAAAATTCAAGCGCCTTAATTTTGGAGTAAGTTCAAGTCCGTTTTTGCTCTCAGCAACTATTAGACATCATCTAGAAAAATATAAAAATGACTGTCTTCAAACAATTTCCCTTTTAGATACAGTACAACCTCAATATCTCAAATCTCTCGGGACGGGAAAAAATTTCGAGATATCGAGTTTTTGAGTTATCAAGGTTTTTTAAAAAAATACACTAGAAACTCTCACAATTACACACATGTACGCTATATGCATTTATATATGTACTATGAGACCACTTTGAATTAAGATTAATAAAGTAGTCTTCAATATTTTACTAGATTTGAAATTTTATAATTGTCGAAAGTGCAAAGGAAGAGATTTTGAAATGAACAAAAATTTCAACTTGGTTCTTTATCTAAAAATTCTTATCTTCAACTAGTAGCTCCCCACATTCAAAAACTTTTCAGCAGCCATTTTGTAGGAGTTAAAAAAGCAGAATGATGAAAATGAGGAACGCATTTTCTGTTTTCACTTGAAAAGTGACTGGCGAAAAATCAACCCCCTTTCCTCAAAATGGACAACATGTTCGAGAGAAATGCACAAAGATTCTAAACTCTGGGGAAAACACAGCACCCCTTTCATACCAACACTCCCCTATTATCTTGCTTCAATCCCCTAATCACAAAGTTTCCAAGAAGAGAGATGAAAACTAGTCCCTGGAACTGATTTTACTACAAAAATTGCCAAAGAAAAAAGATAACTCAAACTTGCTTCTGTGCAAAAATTTTGACATATCAAGGGTTTTGAAAAATAAATTTTGAGATAACTATGGAAAATACATAGGGGTTTTTATATAAAATGCAGGGGAAAAATATTTTTTCGAGATATCAAGGGTTTCGAGATAAGGAGGTTCGAGATATCAAGGTTCGACTGTAATTGTTTTTATGTAGATGACTTAATTTCCAGTGGTAAGGATCTTCAAGAAGCACTTGAAATTTCTCGTAGTGCAAAAAATATTATGGAAGCCTCTGGGATGACTCTTCGAAAATGGATCAGCAACGATGCTGGCTTGATGGAGAACTGGAAAACTGAAAAGTTCGATACTTGTCCTTTGACTTCAAACAATAATTTAGGTACTCACCAGACTAAAGTCTTAAGTATGCCTTGGTACCCAAATGAAGATTATTTGAAAATAGATATTAGAAGTCTTTTTGATTTAGACTGTAAGGATACTAAACGCACAATACTGCAAACAATAGGAAAGATCTTTTTGACCCTTTGGGATTAATATCACCTTTTACAGTAAGAGTAATGTGCTTGATTCAGGAGCTTTGGCAGGAAAACATCTCTTGGGATGAAAACCTACCTCTGAAAATGGAAAAAGAATGGAGGCAATGGCATGCTGAATTACCTCTTTTAGAGGAACTGAAGATTCCAAGATTAGTACTCAATAGAACCAGCACGGAAGACATAATAGAAATTCATAGCTTCTGCGATACCAGTAAGAAAGCATACAGAGCTGCAGTTTATTTAAGAGTGAAAACAGGTGATGGAATTTATGTGAATCTCATAACTTTGAAGAGCCGTGTAGCACCTTTAAAGGTTCTGACAGTGCTAAGATTAGAACTACTTGGAGCCTTACTAAGTGCAAGATTAACTACTAACGTGAAAGAAATCCTCGACAAGAAGATAACGTCTACGGCATATTACTGCACAGACTCTAAAATAGCACTTTATTGGATTAAAGGCTCTACAAAGCGATGGAAGCAATTTGTTGCTAACCGTGTTATGGAAATCAAAGCACTAACAGATTCAACTTCTTGGTTTCACTGTTCCATGAGGGACAATCCGTGTGACATTTTGAGCAGAGGTGCTAGTGTTAGACATCTTTTAGAGAACTCTATGTGGTTCCAGGGACCAAAATTTTTGGCAGCTGATAGTCTTCCTGTCCCCAAAGAGACAATTGATGTTCCTGAGACAGACTATTTGCCAGAGACTAAAGTGAAATATAGGGACATTGAGAAAGACTCTGAAATTAATATTTCTCTTTCTCTTTATAGCAGTTCTGAATTTATTGAGACATTGTATAGTCGAACAAATAATTTTAGTAAGCTAATTAGAATATGTAGTTATATTTTTAGGTTTAGAAACAATATTCTCCACAGAGGAATCAAAGGTACCAGTAAGTATCTCACAACCAGTGAGTTGCAGTTTGCTACCAAATATCGCATTAAAGAAGCTCAGGAAGGTAAGTTCCCATGTGAAATAGATGCTCTAAGAAAGGGGCAAAATGTTCCTTCCAATTCTAAGTTAAAATCATTAGATCCATTTTTGGATAACACCTCGATGCTTAGAGTAGGGGGTAGACTAAAAAATTTGAATTTACCGATTGATTCAAAGCATCAATTGATTTTGCCTAGTGATTACAAACTTACTGCCTTAATTTTTGAATATGTTTATAAAAAATATTTGCACATTGGGGCTCAAGGTTTAGTGCACCAAGTTCGGATGCAATTTTGGCCTCTCAAGGCAAAAAAGCATTGCTCGAAAGGTAGTACACACTTGTGTTACATGTTTTAAGCAAAGACCAGAATCAATGGATCAATTAATGGGACACCTGCCCTCTGAACGTGTTACACCTAATTCAACACTCTTACATTGTGGTGTAGATTTTTGCGGAGCATTTTATATAAAATACAAAAATCAAAGAAAAGGAGTTTACTCAAAGGTCTACGTAGCAATCTTTGTATGCATGTCAACCAAAGCCGTGCATATGGAGATTGTAAGAGATTTATCCGCTGCAGCATTTATCACCGCTCCAAAAAGATTCTGTGCCAGGAGAGGTAAAATACGAACTATCACTTCTGACAATGCCACCAACTTTAAGGGAGCATGCTCAGAATTGAATTCATTCAAAAAAATGCTGAATTCTTCTAACGAGGACTTAACAAATTTCTCAGCGAGTGAATTTATAACTTGGAAATTCATTCCCCCGCGTTCTCCCAACTTCGGAGGCTTATGGGAAGCTGGGGTCAAATCCTTTAAACATCACCTCCATAAGGCATTAGGGAACAGTAAAATTACATTAGAGGATTTTAAAACTCTTGTCATTCAAATTGAAGTGATACTCAACTCACGGCCTTTATTTCCCCTTTCAGAAGACATAAATGAATTTGAGGTCGTAACTCCTGGGCACTTTTTGATCGACCGTCCTATTAGTGCAATTTCTGAACCTAATGTTATAAGTATTGCAGATAATAGATTATCACATTGGCAACGTATTACAAAATACGTCCAAAGTATTTAAAAGCGGTGGTCCATGGACTATCTAAATCATTTGCAGCAGCTAGGTAAATGGCAGTTTAAGAAAGAAAGTATAAAAATAGGAGCTTTAGTGCTATTAAAAGAAGAAAATATTCCACCTTGCAAGTGGTTCCTTGCCCGAATTATTGAGGTGATTCCAGGAAAAGATGAAATAATTCGTACTTGTAAACTTAAAACTGCAATTGGTGTATTTCAACGCCCCATTTCCAAATTATGTTTATTGCCAATTCAAGATAATACAATTTGATTCGACAAATTCTTCATGTATACTGTGTTTCATACTTTTATGTTTTATCAGTTTTATGAATATCTTAACCATTCATGTGTTTGTTATCTTGTGTATTTTTCAACTGAATTGTATAAATTCTGAAATATATTATATTTCACCCCGGGCGGCCATGTTGCGTCATGGGAAAATCCCAAGTTGCGTCATTGAACTGTTGCAGTGTTGCATCCTGGGAAGAAATGTGCCTCTGCAAGAGCACATTATATTACCAGTTGATTGTTAGCTGTTGGTTGTACCAACACATTATCGGCATGTCGCTATTTGCACATGTACGCGGTTTTGCCCATTAATACGAATCAAATAAACAAATGAAAGGAAAGCTTGTTATTTGAGCATCTCTTAAGATTTTACAAGAATGTTCAATTGGATATTTTGGTAGCTGTTAGAAAATTTAGAACTTAAGTGAAACTAGTGCTTTTGTACTTAAATAGATATTGTACAGCTGAAAATGTGTTTAAATTTTAGAACAAACTATTTTTTCCTTCAAGTATTCCAAATTTAAAGGGTTTGTGCATTAAATAGTAATGATTGAAATTTTTTGAAAGTTCTTTACTAATATTTAACAGTTGTTACATGTTCTTACTAAACGTTATTTATTTTGTTAAAAATTGGTCATTATCAATTCTCTTTTTAGATACCACCCTCATTTTTTATTGGTCCCAAAGAAAATTATTTTAATTCCTTTTAAATGGCCAATACAAATGCATGAATAAAGATGTATATAAATGCATATAGCATCACCACAACTGTTTGCATATATAGTTTTACTATTTACAAACATACAACAAAAATACTCTTCATTTATACATACACAAGTTTACCAAGTACATCCCTAAAAAAGTCAAACAAATAAAAAGATTACAGGATAAAAAAAAAGGTTTGGAAGAATAACATTTTTAGAATGCAATTATAAAAGATAATACAAATTTTAGAGGATACAGAGGGCCGAATAAATTCATATCCTAATCTTAAGCTTGTGATTATTGGTATTAAAATTACAATATTAATAATCACAAGCTTCAGTATTTTTGCAATTACAAATGACCTTTAAGAAAAAAATTCATTTTATCAGAAACGTTTCATGTTTTATGTGTTTTAAACACTTTGTTCTTTATTTTAATAAGTACAATGAAATTCCATTACAACCAACTTCACAAGGAATCACACATTTTGCTCTTTATGACCAGAATTTTATTGTAATGGAATTCAAGCAATGTGAAGGATATTAAACCAGGGCTGCAAATTTCTTTTGAAAAAAGGGATGCTTCGTTCTATTGTTATTCATTATAACAGTATAAATTTTAAAGATAAAATTTTTAAATGTATAAAGTTTAAAGAAGCGAGTTCCAACGGTAATTGAGGTATTTTGTCACAATGAGTCAATGAAATAAGCAAACATTAGCTATCTCACAGTTAAAACACAAATGACTGATTTAGTATAGGTTTTGATTCATCCTTAGGATAAAGTAAGCTTAGCTTCTATCACAATAGAAAACATAGGAATAATTTTTGCCGGTATCAAATTAAATTTTACATGTTTCCATAAAATATGAATGAAATAATGTTAACATAAAAATTTACACATTGAAAAAATCATGATTGCATGTAACTTACAATATGACTTCCACAAACTGGGAATTCTACTGGGTGGTCTGTTCCTCCATTGCCCATCTGATGAAAACACAACTATTAAAGGTAACATGATACAAATCAGAACAATACGCATAATATTTTGAAAAAAAAAAAAAAAAAAAAAAAAACATACATTGTTAAAACATTAAAAGAAAGCTTTAATAAATGAAACAAAATAGCGTCTGGTTCTGAGTAGATGACTTCTAAATTGAGGCAGGATTAAATAAGTTCATTTGTTTAAATCTGTTATTGATGCTCTGGTACCCTCCAGTTTCCTTAATGGGGGGGGGGGTATGACCTCAGAGTTCAAAAATACAAGAGAGGCACTAAAACTTAAAGAGAGGAAAGCATTCACATGTGCATTTCGGCTATTATCTGCTTTGGCCCCTGCTTGGGAAGGAGATAAAATTTAACCCCAAATGCTTTTTTCACATAGCACAGAAAAATTTTTAAGGAAATTTTTTTTAGGATTAATACACTTTAAAAAATGTTAGATGTGAATTTAAATGTATACAGATCAATAACAAATAGTTCGAGTTGGCCCACTCATTGGTTGGACAGGTCGGGGATCCATAACCAGCCTACTGGGCCAGTTCGCCCCTGATGAGACCCATTGATCCTGATTGACCATTGATCTTGAGCCCTGTTTCAGTTGATTGCAGCAGTGTTTTAGATATTTATTTTTAAAGTGCTATTAATGAACTACTTTTTATATGTTTTTGGGAAACAGCTTCATATTAGGTACTTAAATGAAAATTGCGTAAAGATATTGCTTTGAATTTTGGCTCATACTCAAATTTTTATTTTAGTGGAACTTCCTATTTTCCTGGAGGATTCCCTTGAGACCCCCAAAATTTTTACAGCTTAGGGCCCCCACTTGACTTGATCCGCCTCCGGCTAAACTGTGATTTATCATGCTAAAATTAAAATCTCGTTTCCTGATTATAACAACAACAAAAATGTAGCTCAGAATCCTGCAAGAGGTGTGATCAGAATTCTGCTGAAGAATTCATTAAAAAGATAATATCTGGTCCAAGGGGATTCAAACTTATGACTTTCACATTATTAACCAACTGAGCCAATGCGTCTCTATTTTGAGACGCTATTCATTGAAGCAATACATAGTAAAAAGCTGAATAAAAACAAGGTTTTTTTTGACAAAACATCGAAATTATGCAAATTTTATCTATTTTTGCGGAAAGCAAAAAAAAAAAGTTTTAAAATGAAGCCTTAATAATGTAGTTTGATCAAGAATAAAAGGAGTTATGGTATTGTCACTGAGATTAAATGATATTTATCACTAAAATTGTTATAGAAGTTTTTCCGTAATGCAGACCAACGTATCCCGCATTTGGGGCACATTGGTCTGCTTCAGGGTTCTGTTAAAAAGTTAATACAAAAAAAAAGTTACCATACATATTCGTTGTCCATCTCTTATATAAGTTGAACCCCCTACTTTTAGAAGGAAAATTGGGAAAAAATCAAAAACCTGTGAAGCATAAGCGGAGCAGTGGTTGGAAGTACTGCTCCGCTACTGTAGCAGCTACATTTTTTAGTAGTTTGTAGTGTAGCGCACTACTTTTAAAAAAAAGTAGAGTAGGGAGTAATTCGATATAAATAAAAAAGTAGTTTGTAGCAATTTCTGGAAACTACTTTTAAATAAAATTCCAAAAAAAAAAAAAAACGAGGTTTCAAATGAATTTGACTGGTGCAACTTCCTTACGTGAGTAAAACTTGCATCAATCAGATTTGTAAGACTCTGAAAAATACGAGCTGACGTCAGACATTATTTTGACGCCATACGTTCTGTTTGATGCCATTAGTTTGTTTGGTATCGAAATTTTCACATTTCCCTTATATTCGCATTGAATTGAGCATGGCTTAGAAAAAAAGAATAAGCGATAACTGCCAATTTAGTAACTTGCTTGTGTTTTCTGGCAGCAGAGAATACCCTGTGGGTGAACATTTTAGATGTCAATGAGATTATTGTGCCAATATCCACCTAATATGGAAGCAAAACTGTAAATGTTATAGAAGAAGACGATTTTGAATGCCCTGGCCAGCTAGCAGCGTGTAACAATAAATGTGACTAACAATAAATGTGACAGTGTTATAGAAATGTATGATAACAGAAGTGTTTCCGTTTCATACAAACTTTGCCCACTAAGCATTAGCTAATAGATTTCATTATCCTTGTTATCTGCATATACAGTCATCTGCATTTCAAGGCTAATCTCATAGATTGAAATTTCGAGTTGTGGAAAAGGGAGGGGGAGATGGGGTACGTTGGACCGGTCTTAATTATTTTAATACTATTAATATTTTTTATTTCATTTTATGACCAACAAATAGCATGGTCCTACAAATCCTATAATGAAATCACATAGTACAGTTATATTGAACAAATTTTATTCCAGAAAATTATTTCAGTTAGTCCTGAGCAATTTTCAGAAAACTAAATTTCCTTATTTTATTCTTTTTCATCAAGATTGTGGGAAAAAAATCGAACTCCTTTCTTAAAGTAAGTTCCTTTAGTTCATAATATTTGGTAATTTTTTCATTTTTTGTCAAAAGGAAAAAAAATATGACAGCACTTTTTCAGACCAAGAAAGTGAGGTAGGTTGGTCCAATCTTTGTGGGGCACGTTGGACTGGACCAACCTACCCCACATACTTTTAAATTGTTTTTCTCTTAAATCTCAATAATTATAATAACAATATTTGAAGTGTTTGCTTTTTATACATCCATTTCATTTCATGTTACACATGTTTCGAAATAATAATAATAAAAACTTAGAGCAAAAAAAGCAAAGATATATTTTATAATTATTTAACAAAAATTATACTAAATTAATTTTATCAAAAGATTCATTTCATATTCGCACTTGTTTACTATTTATATTTTCAAATATACTTCTAAATTTTTGCAGACAATTGTTTTCTAAGAGTAGAATGTGCAATACATGCTATAATAAAGTTCCTGTATTAAACATTTTTTTTGCTAAACAGTCATTCTACATAGAAACAAAAT